>NC_036856.1:0-31545 GCF_002910315.2 Salvelinus sp. IW2-2015
AATGAATGTACCAGAAAGCACCTGGCGCAGGTACTCAACCATGTTGGTCCCAAGCTGTTCGAGAAATCTTTTGATTTTAGAATTTGATGGCTTGTGCAAAGSATGGAGGCACACTGACAATGCCATCAAACACAATTTATTTTGTATATTTTATAGCTATTTACATCAATCAACACCAAATGCCTGTTTGATGTCTACATCTTCCATTCATTTGGGGCTGGGGCTCGTAGGTTCCTTTACACAACACTAACCACATTTCCATCCAACCCTTTGGCATGAGGGCCAACCATGTTGAATAGTAAGACACTTCATTATTTCTACAGTGCCTTGCAAAAGTATTCATCCCTCTTGGCGTTTTTGCTATTTTGTTGAATTACAACCTGTAATTTCAATGGATTTTTATTCGGATTTCATGTAATGGACATACACAAAACAGTCCAAATTGCTGAAGTGACTTTTCAAAAATAAAAAAAACTGAAATGTGGTGCGTGCATATGTATTCACCCCCTTTGCTATAAAGCCCCTAAATAAGATCTGGTGCAACTAATTACCTTCAGAAGTCACATAATTAGTTAAATAAAGTCCACCTGTGTGCTATCTAAGTGTCTCATGATCTCAGTATATATACACCTGTTCTGAAAGGCCCCAGAGTCTGCAACACCAATAAGCAAGGGTCACCACCAAGCAAGCGGCACCATGAAGACCAAGGAGCAGGTCAGGGACAGAGTTGTGGAGAAATACAGATCAGGATTGGGTTATAAAAAAATCTCTGAAACTTTGAACATCCCACGGAGCACCATTAAATCTGTTATTAAAACATTTAAAGAATATGGCACCACAGCAAACCTGCCAAGAGAGGGCCGCCCACCAAAAGTCACGGACCAGGCAAGGAGGGCATTAATCAGAGAGGCAACAAAGAGACCAAAGATAACCTTGAAGGAGCTTCAAAGCTCCACATCGGAGATTGGAGTATCTGCCCATAGGACCACTTTAAGCCGTACACTCCACAGAGCTGGGCCTTACGGAAGAGTGGCCAGAAAAAAGCCATTGCTTAAAGAAAAAAATAAGCAAACACGCTTGGTGATTGCCAAAAGGCATGTGGGAGACTCCCCAAACATATGGAAGAAGGTACTCTGGTCAGATGAGACGGAGGTTCACCTTCCAGCAGGACAATGAACCTAAGCATACTACTAAAACAACACTCGAGTGGTTTAAGGGTAAACATTTAAATGTCTTGGAATGGCCTAGTCAAAGCCCAGACCTCAATCCATTTGAGAATCTGTGGTATGACTTAAATATTGCTGCACACCAGCGGAACCCATCCAACTTGAAGGAGCTGGAGCAGTTTTGCCTTGAATGGTCAAAAATCCCAGTCACTAGATGTGCCAAGCTTATAGAGACATACCCCAAGAGATTTGCAGCTGTAATTGCTGCAAAAGGTGGGTCTACAAAGTACTGACTTTGGGTGGGTGAATAGTTATGCAGGCAAGTTCAGTTTTTTTTGTCTCATTTCTTGTTTGTGCCACAAACAAAATGTTGCATCTTCAAAGTGGTAGTTATGTTGTGTAAATCAAAATGATACAAACTGGAAAAATGCCAAGGGGGTGAATACTTTCGCAAGCCACTGCATATCTACACTATTTTGTTTGTCCTTGTGTGTTTGTGCATGTTTAATTGTGCATTGTTATTTGTGACCCGATCAGGAAGCTAGTCATATGTCGCAAGTCATGACTTTACAGGAGAGCGTTTTGAAAGTAAAATAATATTTTTAACCAAAATGCAATTTTGTTTTATTCTGGAATGTATGCATATAACTACCTCATCTATCACTGATATCGTTCTTGTTCTTGTACATACTCTATATTTTATTGATATTGACACTTTCTATTTCTGATATTGCTACTATGCAAGGAACCATTTGTCTGTACCGTTTACACGTTCTGGAGAGACCGTCCACTTAGCAAGACTTAGCAAAATATTGATATATAAAATGAATATTGATATGTGTGGTCGTAACATGATTTTGTGACATACAACAACAATATCATGTGACCGTATCAAGTGTCCACCACTTAMATATATGGCGCAKGCATCTGTTTATGTACTGTACATGTGCACCTCACTCAGGTTTCAACTCAGGTTGCATGGCCTTAACTCATGTATGGAATACTATGTGATAAGTGCATGTGTRACAGTATGTAAAKTATGCTAATGTACTGGTGTGAAGGCATTTGGGCAGTGATGTAAAGTATTTCAGTAAAAATAGTCTAAAGTACTACTTAAGTAGTTTTGTGGTATCTGTACACTACTTTACCATTTATATTTTTGGCAACTTTTACTTCWCTACATTCGTAAAGAAAATAWTGTACTTTTTACTCCATTCATTTTCCTTGACACCCAAAAGTACTTGTTACATTTTGACAGGAAAATTGTCCAATTCAAACACTTATCAAGAGAACATCCCTGGTCATCCATACTGCCTCTGATCTGGCWGACTCGCTAAACACAAATGCTTMATTTGTAAATTATGTCTGAGTGTTGGAGTGTGCCCCTGGCTATCCATCATACCCTCTGCACTCCTCCACTGGGAGGTAATACAGATTATTGCAAATCCTCTAATGTTGATGACTGGGTTCTTTCTTGTAAATTGTTTCTATGAAGTTGCTGTTAAATTGCTCTGCTATTATTATATGAGGTATTATTGGTGGGGTTACCCCTGTGCTGTGATGTGTGTTTTATMTTTTCTCTCCATTGGCTATCTGGCAAACAGGCTACACTCTAGGTAGTCTCTTCTGCTAATGTGTGTGTGTCTGGTAGTGGTGCTCTATCTATCCTGCTCTTTTCCTTTCGGCAGGGTTAATACCTGCCTGGTTCCCGAACAAAATCTTTATCTTTACACCTTTCTAACAATACCGTTACAGAATTGGCGCCCGAACAGGGACCTGAAGAGAAGCACCCATGACACCATCCACACAAAGTTGAATCATGTATTTTGTTGGAACCCCATACTGTGTCAATGTGGACACATCTAATGGTAATCATGTTCGGGATTCTTTCATTGTGGAAGGACTCGATGGACTAATGGAGTTGGATAGAACTGGCTCTTATCCTCAGGCTTCCGACTCGCCTATAACATCTCCACCATTACCMTCCCTTCAACCTCTTCCTRTTACCCTGTCCAAAGAGACTGGGAGAGGTGTCTCTGTGATCATTGGACAAATGGAACATCAATGGACACACACCAACCATAGTTTGACAATGCAGGAGAATGACATTCGCAAACTCAGTGAAAGTGTGGAGGCTCATCAGAAAGATGTGCAGTTGAGGTTGGCTCACCTTCCCCGTCAAATGGAGGAAAACCAACAACAAACTGTTCAGAGACAGAAATATTTACAAGATTCTCTAAATCAGGGTATTCAAGAAGAAAATGCAAAGTTTCAAAACACTAATGGAAACTAACCATCATCTAGTCATAACCTATCTTGAGGAGGAACAAAAACAGAGAGCAGAGGAGTCAGCCTCTGTTGTGAAGGGAGTGTCTCATCTGGAAGAAGTTATGGAGGACATGAAGAACTCTCTCTCAGGGGAACTACRATTTTTGATTGAACAGACTCAAAAAGAGACCTCTAATGAGATGGAAAAGGCACAGAAGGCCACAGACCTTCAACTGGAGGAGCTGCACCAGGAGGTAATGCAGTGCTTTTCCCTTCTGGACAAATACAAATCCTTTGCACCTCCCTCAGGGTTTACCTCTGCCACCTGCTCTGCCATTAAGGGAATAGGAACAGGTAGCACTACAAACCCCCTTTTGAAGATACTGTTAAACAGAACTCCAATTTCCCCAAGACCCCTTTCCACTGTCATGCCTCCTCTGGAGAGCTCTTTCCCTACCAAACTACTTTTCCCCACTTTTGGCAGCACAGAAGATGACATTGATCCACTGTTTTTCTTCTGTAAGTGTAGCGATTTCCTTTCTTACTGACTTGGAGGTTCTTACCACCCGCTGCAGTGTTCTCCATATTACAGCAAGAGACTGGTGGGAGATAGCCCGTGAACATTTTTCAACTTGGGAAAAGTTTCAAAAAATATTCCACTCAGTCTTCCTCTCGGAGGACTGAGGATCAACTGGCGGAATGGGTTCGTAAGAGTCCTGGGTGAAGCAGAGACAACACGGGACTTTGCCTTCTCTTATCGAGTTCTATGTAGGAGATGGAAGGTTGACATTACTGAGCAGGAAATTGTCAAACTCATTCTTTAGAATATGGTTCCCCGCCTTGCCAGTCAACTTCGGGGAACGTGTTCAGAATATGGAATATCTGGTGCGTCTTGGCACTCAGTTTGAGAAGGACTGGAAGCACCACCTCCAAACTGAAAACCCTGTTCCCTCATCCTGGTATCCCCATAACTCTCATGGGGCTAAACCGTCTCAGCTATTTGTGCCCAAGATCCAAGACAAAAGTCTAATGATGTGCTTGAGGTATAACAACTATTGGTGCCTCTGACAGTGAGGAACTGGAAAGGGAAGGCCATAATCGACACAGGAGCAACCTACACCCTGATGCAAGAGGCCCTGTGGCGAAACATGGCAATACCTCATGAGGAGCTTTGAACCTGGAAGGAAGGACCATTGTACTTGACCAATGGAGATCCTACCACTCCTTTGGGCTGGATTAATATGACAAAGCTGCATGATGAGATTATTAACCTTCCCGTGGCTATACTTGCTGATCTGAGCCTTGCATTTGCTGTAGTCCTTGGACTGGACTTCATGTTCTTCAGTGGACTGAACATCGATGTCCGTCAATGTCCGAACCATCCTATCGGCTGAGTTCTAACCATTCTCGGCATCATTCATTTCAACCTGGAAATGAACTGATGACTACCCTCTACCGAACATCAATAACATACTGGAATATCTGGCAGGAGCATCCATCTTCAGTAATCTGGATCTGAACAGCGGATATTGGCAGGTGGCAATGGATCCCGCCAGTCAGGACAAGACTGCACTCCTGCTGGTGGGTACTCCTTCAAAGTCATGCCTTTTGGTTTGAAGAATGCTCCAGCCATCTTCCAAAGGTTGATGGAGACTGTCCTGGGAGATCTGAAGGGACRAAATTGTCTTGTGTATGTGGATGACATCATAATCTACTCATCCTCCGTCGCTGATCATCTACAAGACATACAGTCCGTCTTTGACAGACTAAAGGCTGCAGGTTTGACCCTGAACTTGAAGTGTCATTTCTGTTTGCCAGAACTCAAGTTCCTTGGTCATGTGGTTAATGCTGAAGGTACCCATGCAGATCCAGCCAAAGTTGCAGCAGTGCAGGAATTCCAAATTCCCTCATCCCTCAAGGCTGTTCAGCGCTTCCTRGGAATGGCTGGATGGTACCACAGGTTTGTGCATGACCTTTTCAAAGTTCGCCGAACCACTCAACCACCTTAAGAAGAAGGGGGTGAAATTCCAATGGACCCCTGCATGCCAAAGCGCATTTGAAGCACTCAAAAACAGTGCTTGGACATCCTAACCTGAATGGTCATTTCATTGTGTACATGGATGCAAGTCAAACAGGACTTGGAGCAGTCTTTGCTCAACAAACAAGATATGGAACAGAAGAAGTTATTGCCTATGTAAGTCACAGCCGAGAGGAATTATTCAACAACTGAAAAGGAGTCCCTCGCTGTGGTCTGGGCTTTGAAAAAATGGAGCAACTACTTTGAGGCAGAGGTCTTCACCATTGTCACAGACCACGCTGCTCTGCAGTGTATGCTGGCATCAGGCAAGACCAACAGCCATCTTATTCGCTGGTCTTTCAGACTGCAGAGGTTTGACTTCATCATTGAGTATCACAAAGGGAAATTGAATGTTGACCCAGATGCTCTTTCTCGGATTACAGAGACTGCCAATGTTTGTCCTCCATTGTGCAGCACTTACACTACCGCTAAGTGATGAGAGTGTGTGGAGAGCAGAACAGAAGGATGCCGTCATCATGGCGATCCACAAGAGTCTGTCTGAAGACTCGAAGAGTCGCTTCAATGAGAAGTTCAGCATAATTCAGGATAAAGTGTATCGAAAAACTCCAAGAGGAGATGGAACACACAGCACCTATTACTGCGTCTTCATACCCTCTACATTGAGTGACCAGATGATCCAAGCTTATCATGCCAACCCCATGATTGGCCATCTTGGAGTTTTTAAGACTTACCGAAGATTACAAGAGGTGGCTTACTGGCCAGGCATGTGGGTTGATACCAAGAAGTTTGTACAGCAGTGTGAAGTCTGCCAGAAATACAAACCAGACATTGGCATACCTGCCGGGAAACTGCAGCAGACTGTGGTGAACCATCCCAATTAAATGCTGGGAATTCACCTCACGGGACCTTTTCCTCCCAGCCGGGGAACCCGGAATTAAATTGTATTGGTGGTAGTGGACTACTACACACACTGGGTGGAGTTGTTTCCACTCCGCAAAGCCACTGAATCCACCATTGCTCTAATTCTGCGAAGGGAGGTCTTTACCAGATTCGGGATTCCAGACTAAATTCTATCTGACTGAGGTCCGCAGTTCATATCAGGAATCTACAAAGAGCTCTGTACCTATTGGGGTGTAGTCGCAAAGCTGACCGCGGCCTAACATCCTCACACCAACCTGACCGAGAGGGTAAACCGAACCCTGAAGGGAATGATTGCTTCATTCGTGAAACTATGACAAACATATAGACAAAATGTTTGTTTCCCAACCCAGTCTCGTGTCTAGACCGTTCTCATCATCTATCAAAGGCGTCTAAGAAGTTCACTGCAAAGCTAGCTTCGAGAAGGAGAGGTCCATGTTGTACAGCAGTTGAGGCAGGTGAACTACTTGGTCTGTTTGGAGGACACTGGAGAAGATGTCAGGACGGTACATGTTGTTGTCTCTCCTGGGCTACGGCTGTTTGGGAGCAACAATTCATCTTTTGCTATAATCTGGAAGATTTCATGGCGGAGGTGAGGAAGATGTTCAATTCTCCGGTGCCTGGGAGAAAACTACTGAAATTACATCAGAACTCCCGTAGTGTGGCAGACTACGCGGTAYATTTTCGCACATTGGCCGCTGAGAGTGCCTGGAATCCGGAGGCCCTGTTTGATACCTTCCTTCACGGACTATCAGAGGAGATAAAACTAGCAGCTCGGGAGTTACCTTCGGACCTCGATTCCCTCATCGCCCTTACCATTAGGATTGATGGGCGTCTATGGGAATGCAATAGTGTGAGGAGGTTGGATCTCGGTCACACTCGTTCATCTGCTGCTGCTTGCTCACCTCCGAAGGAATCCGGAAGTCCCCGAAGGCTGCATTTCTGAGAAGATCTGAAGCCACCCAAGTTCCCTCGAGAATCATCGGTGACAGGGTGAGTCGGAGACACTGGAGCCTATGCAACCCGGCAGAGCTAGATTATCTTCTAGGGATTGTTCATGTAGGCTGAGCTCCAACTGTTGTCTGTATTTTGGTGCTGCTGGGCATTACATAGCCAAATTCCCAGTAAAGAGACCTGACTCGTTATTAGGTACGAGTACACTGGTGAGCCAGACTGGGAATTCTCCATTCCCATTACCAGYACTACTTTTTTGTGATCCTGCTGTGAGGAGACCAGTTTAAGTTTCTCCCGGTGCTCATTGACTCTGGGGCAGATGACAGTTTTATGGACGCTACCCTGGTATCGGAACTAGGTAACCCCAATCAACTCATCTGCAGGTATCTGGCAACCACAGTGAGTCTATACAGCTTCTCCTCGTTGAATCCCCTCACGTCCCTGTTGTGTTGGGATTATCTTGGCTCCAAAAGCACAATCCCGTTATTGACTGGACCACAGGTTCAATCCTGGGTTGGAGCCCGTTCTGTCACTCCCACTGCCTTAAAAGAAACAATGTGGTCCCAGAAACACCTCTCTGACATAGGGTTCAGCATATCTCTTGATGATTTCTTCCTTAAAGAAATCTCTAGCCATGATACCTGAAAAAGGAGGCAACAGTAAATTATTGTGGAACACATAGCAGTCCGTGCAGTGTAGGCTACAATATTTTATGGACCTTTTGCTTTCTAAATAGCCAAACTTACCATCAAAAATCAAATATGGGCCTGGTCCCTGGCAAGATATTGTCCCCCACACATGGAGTTTGAGCGGATGCTTGAGACTCGGCGTGCTTGATCTTCTTCTTTTTCTGGAGAAATTTTGAGCAAATTGCTCAAGGGCCACGGTTGATTTGTCTGTGAAGATGACGTCATTGAATATCTCACCAGCTTTGATCCATGCCTGGGCCTGCAGGACGCAAAGTTCTCTGTTTGTCAGACGAATCATCGGGTCGAAACTACAAAACAGTAAAAAACAAGCGAACACACGGTTGGTTAATGTTCTGAAAAAAAGATATATATATATAACATGTCTTACCGAGCATTTCCATAAGTCCACGCAAGTTTCTTCATCTGTCTTCTTACTGTGATTAGAGCGATGTTGATGTTGTGCCGTGATGCCAGAAGAGTCCAGATTGCCTTTGCCAATCGCTCATCACCTTCATTCATCCGTGAGTCGATGGCTTGAATAGTCTAGCTGGAAATGGAATACAATGTAAAAATGTACAGCATACAGTAAAGACCACCAGTCAATTTATTTAAGCATTATTTCTAGCATTATTAGGCCTACTTTACAGTATTGTCAACTACTGTAGCTGTTCATTTTCCTGGGCTTTCACGTTCGGTGTAGCACAAGCATCTGATGATAGTGTTTGCAAATAGCACTGTCTGTGACCAAAATCCCCAAGTCAACCAGTATTTTATGAAATGTCTCCAGTAGATTTTCCATTCCTCCCGAAAGCTCTAACCTGCTCACTTAAATAAATAGAGATCCTGGTCATGGTGCTACAGTATGTTGTTACAGCATAATCAAAGTGAGGACGATCGGCGATCTACTGTATACTTATGGCCTAGTGTAAGCTGAAAGTCACACCTTTCCAGTACTCCTCAAACTCCACCCTTAACACAGTTACCATTCAAAAACKAGCTGTTTATCTAAACAAAATCACATTGAGACCAAAGAGAACAGATGAAACGGACATCGTTTTCATCAAGCCAGCTTCTTTCTATGGTGCTACCCGTTACAGGGTTAGGGCAGTAACCATGAGAGGACTTGAAAATGAGCCGGAGCTGAGAGKCTCACCAAAACTAAAGGTATTTTGGTTTCAGTGGACTTTCTTTATTTTTTTATGTATATAACCTATCAATGTGTATAATAAAGGTATAATAAGGTATAATAAAATCAATAATTTAATAAAGGTTGAATAAAAAATATAAAAGTTATTGTGTTCTAAAAACGTGAGTGTGTTTTGGCAGAGAATACAACCATGCCATCAGTGGACAAAGGGCTGGACAACAGTTCACACCGAAAAAAATACATGGTTGCCAAGAAAGTGGTTTGTTTTGCTAGGTTTGTTTTTCTTATGTGTACGCAGCATTTGTGTTTTAGAGTCACTTTTAATTCTTAATTGATCTACCAATTCTATCTTCGGCCACTGTAATCGATGGGGGCTCAGGGCATTACCATTCTGCTCATCTGATGAAGGTACACATGGATCAGATTCAAACTTTGAAGACTGAGATCGAGTCATTGAAGGCAGACCAGCAGAAAGAGAAACATTATCTGAAGGCAGAGATACGGGTGACAGCTGATGCATTGGTCCAGAGCCAGGCTATATTGGCAGTCACTCGTCATTGGCAGAGAGTCAGGCAGCATTGGCAGAGAGTCAGGCGGAGAATGACGCGTTGAAGAGGGCAAGGAACGAGATGTAGTCACAATCCATGCCAGGCTCACCTGTGAGCTCTGGAACTCCACCTCCGACAGACAGAGTCAACATACCTGGCTGTTCGTCAGGTCGTCGGTTCACCCTGACATTTCCATTCCTCTTCTGACAACAGAACTTGACCAATTGCTCACCAGGCCCATCAAGGGCCATCCGGAATATAATTCTGTTCTGCTATTCCAAGGATGTGTAACCGAAGAGAGATACCACGAGTGGACACAGAATAACAACTGGGATGGATCCCAAGGCAAATATGGCTTACCAGTGAACCTCCGGATGTTAATCATTAATACTGTGTCTCAGAAGTTTCTGTCCATGACTGATGCAAGCTGAAAAAGCATTAAAGACAGAGTGAATGTGTACTTGAAGTCACCGAGAAAGTCTGGACATGGCCTGCTCTCCATTATGTAAGGCACTTTACCATGTTTACTACAGTATGTACCAGAGGTGGGACCAAGTTATTGTTTTACAAGTCACAAGTAAGTCTCAAGTCTTAGCACTCAAGTCCCAAGTCAAGTCCCAAGTCAAGACAGGCAGGTCCGAGTCAAGTCTCAAGTCAAAACCATCAAGTATCAAGTCAAGTCTCAATTCCTAAACTTTGAGTTTTGAGTCCTAAACAATTCATAATGTGCTCTTCACCAAATGTAATAGCATTTCATATTTTTAACAAGAGTAAAAGTTAGTATATTACATTCACAAAAATCATGAATGCTTTTAAAAGTATCTATATATTTATTACTTTCCAAATAAACGTTATATTTCCATGGAAATACATGAGTAACCATGAGAAAGGCCCCCCCTCCCATAGTGATCAACTATCGAGGATTGCTGGGGCGCAATCGGACGATGTAGGCTTGTACACAATCGCCCAACCTTGTTTTAGGAACAGCAGGCAGGATTTAGGCTACCAACTGCCTAGCCAGTTGTAGCTCAATCTTGGGTGGAATGATAACGTTCCCGCACTGACTGACTGTGTGGAGGCTCATTGATTTAACGTTACGTTGCGTACATGCTACATTAGTAAAATTATGAATTATATAGCTGTTGGCTATATTAGCCACGACTTATCGTTCTTTGTGCAGCTTCAAATGTCGAACAAAGTTGGATATTGTTGCGCCTCCATCTGTAATTTTCTTCCCGCATGTTTTGCAAGTTGCAATCCGTTTTKTATTGATACAGCGTCGTCTTTGTATCCGAAAATAATAATTTTGGGTATCATCTTTCCAAAGGGCTCCATCTGAATTCACCCGCCAACGTTCCTCTGCGCTGCCACGCACAGCTTTTTCTCAGCTGGCACAATTTGATTGGCTGCTGTCTGATTCACACTGTAGCCTGTTAAAATGAAGAGTTGATGCGCTGCAAACTTCTTAATAGCATCATTTTTTATATTTGGGCTTGGGGAGGGTATCAAGTCAGGTCGAGTCAAAAGGCTTAAGTCCAAGTCAAGTCACGAGTCATTGGTGTTAAAGTCGAGTTAAAAGTCATCATATTTGTGACTCGAGTCTGACTCGAGTCCAAGTCATGTGACTCGAGTCCACACCTCTGGTATGTACTGTAGGCTATGTTTACTTCTCAGACTGCACAGTAGCCTAATAAACAAATTCAGACGGCTTCTTATCTTCAAAATACTTTAAATGCATTATTATCCAAATATTTAAAGTGTGTGTGGGCAACCTCATGCAACCGCAAAATGTCAGATGACGAAATACAGTACTGTACAGTATATGCTTTATCAGAATTTTTATGCTTTCGTTAATAAAATAATGAGAAAAATACTATTTCAAAATGCATATGTTTATTTCCTTATGGATCCATAACGAATTACTATGGGAATAAATATCACTCAATGATAGAAATATTGGAACAAAGTAGGCTAATGAAGGTGAACATTTTTTTTTTTTTTAAACAAAGCGATTATTATTATTCATTAATTTAGAATTATATAAAAGCCCCTTAGATATTCTCACAGATCAGATTTGCCCTAATGAAAAATGCCCCTTAGATATTAATTTAGACTCCTCCAATCCTCCTATGCTCTTAGTACTGTAGGCCTACTCCAGACCATCACATTGTACTGCGCCATATTTTCCRTTCCATCCTAATGGAAACTCTGAGGGTTTCGTTATTTGTTTCTCTTKGAATAGAAACACCATAACATTAGTTAAATGAATTAAGCAAAATGTCTTAAAATCAATCCCATATACTATGTTCTTACAAAAAARGTTTTAAATTCTCTAGTAATGCCAACATTGAAGACTATCAAAAGCTTCTCAGAGATGCCCTCTGGTGGTCAAACTAGCACTAACCAGCATTAATGGTAAAAATGGCTGACAGTTAAATAACGTGTCATAGAATTCTGCAGMAGCAGCAAGGTGTGCTGCAGTATGACACAACGTTTAAAGGAGGAACCACTGTACCTTGTCACAACACAACTGATTGGCTCAAATGCAAAAAAAGCCACAAATTAACTTTTAACAAGTCACACCTGTTAATTGAAATGCATTCCAGGTGACTACCTCATGAAGCTGGTTGAGAGAATGCCAAAAGTGTGCAAAGCTGTCATAAAAGCAATGGGTGGCTACTTTGAAGAATCTCAAATACATTTGTTGAACACTTTTTTTGGTTAATACATGATTCCATATGTGTGATTTCATAGTTTGATGTCTTCACTATTATTCTACAGCGTAGAAAATAGTAAAAAAATAAAGAAAATCCCTTGAATGAGTAGGTGTGCCCAAACTTTTGACTGGTACTTTATATACAGTATATAGCTTTCTTATATCAAAACCTTGTTTCTTTTGATTTTTTAAGGACTTTTTTYCCCATTTATGAATGTGTTATTCAATMATTTTAACTGGGTTATAGTATTAAATTCAATATTTTATCAATTCWTTGTTTTAATTTTTATTTTATAACTAAAATTCTAAATCAAATAGCTAAATGATCCATAGTATGACCATCTTAAAACAATTCCATATGTCAGCTTAGATCCCCCTGTCAGGCGTGTGCGTACTTGTGGTGAAGTCATGTGCAGGAGAGCAGAGAATTGTGAACAGGCGCACACCTTATTACGGCAGGAGAGATATACAGATGCATGCAGCTGCGTCAAAAACCTCCTCCAGCCAACAAGGCAAAGTGTATAGCGCGCACAAATGTCGCTCAASATAAATGTATAGCAATACAAATAAGATTCGTGAAAACACACGGAAAATAACAAACGCTTAGCCTAGTGCGTACAACACGTAACACACAGAATAATTACACACAAAGACATGAGGGGGAACAGAGGAATAAATACATGTAGTGTGATTGGGGAATGCAAAACAGGTGTGAATGGAACAAGACAAAACCAATGGATAATTGAAGAATGGAGCGGCGATGGCTAGAAAGCCGGTGATGTCGACCTCCGAACGCCGCCCGAACAAGGAGAGGGGCCGACTTCGGCGCAAGTCGTGACAGTACCCCCCCTTTGAGCCGSGCGCCGACACCGAAATCGGGGACGACCCGGGGGTCGAGGCGCAGGGCGATTCGGCCGGCGACGGTGGAACTCCCGTAGAAGTTCAGGGTCCAACACATCCGCCACCGGAACCCAGCACCTCTCCTCCGTACCATACCGCTCCCACTCCACGAGGTACTGAAGAGCCCCCGCCCGATGCCTCGAATCCAAGATGGAACGGACGGAGTACACCGGGGCCCCCTCGATGGGCGGAGGAACCTCCTGTACCTCAGACTCCTGGAGCGGACCAACCACCACCGGCCTGAGACACACATGGAACGAGGGGTTAATATGGTAATCTGGGGGAAGCTGTAACCTGTAACATACCTCGKTCACTCTCCTCAGGACTTTGAATGTCCCCACAAACCGGGACCCAGCTTCCGGCAGGGCAGGCGGAGTGGCAGGTTTCGAGTCGAGAGCCAGACCCGGTCCCCCGGTGAGAACACCGGGGCCTCACTAAGGTGACGGTCCGCGCTGGTCTTTTGGCGTAGCATGGGCGACCTCCCATGTCCCCTCCGCGCACCTGAACCAATCGTCCACCGCAGGAGCCTCGGTCTGACTCTGATGCCACGGTGCCAGAACCGGCTGGTACCCCAATACACACTGAAAGGGGGAAAGGTTAGTGGAGGAGTGGAGGATTGAGTTCTGCGCCATCTCTGCACAGGGCACGAACGCCGCAAACTCCCYCAGCCGGTCCTGGCAATAGGACCGCAGAAACTGCCCACATCCTGGTTCACTCTCTCCACCTGCCCATTACTCTCGGGGTGAAAACCCGAGGTGAGGCTGATCGAGACCCCCAGACCTTCCATGAATGCCCTCCAGACTCTCGAAGTGAACTGGGGACCCCGATCAGACACTATATCCTCAGGCACCCCGTAGTGCCGAAAGACGTGTGTAAACAGGGCCTCCGTAGTTTGCAGGGCCGTAGGGAGACCGGGCAGAGGGAGGCTACACAACAACCAGGATCGTGCTGATACCCTGTGAAGGAGGAAGATCTGCCAGAAAATCCACCGACAGGTGTGACCAAGGCCGTTGTGGAATGGGTAACGGATGTAGCTTACCTCTGGGCAGGTGTCTAGGAGACTTACACTGGGCGCACACCGAGCAGGAGGAAACATATACTCTCACGTCCTTATCCAAGGTGAGCCACCAGTACTTCCCAGTCAGACAGCGCACCGTCCGACCGATCCCCGGATGACCCGAGGAGGGAGATGTGTGTGTCCAATAGATCAACTGGTCATGGACAGCAGATGGAACGTACCGACGCCCGACGGGACACTGGAGTGGAGCGGGCTCAGTACGCAACGCCTGCTCTATGTCCGCGTCCAGCTCCCACACGACCGGCGCTACCAGGCAGGAGGCCGGGAGAATAGGATGCTGATCCATGGGCCGCTCCTCGGTGTCATACAGCCAGGACAGTGCGTCTGCCATTACATTCTGGRAACCTGGTCTATAGGACAGGGTAAACACAATACAGGTGAAGAACATGGCCCACCTTGCCTGACGAGGATTCAGTCTCCTCGCTGTCCGGATGTACTCCAGGTTGCGGTGGTCAGTCCAGATGAGGAAAGGGGGGTTAGCCCCCTCAAGCCAATGTCTCCATGCCTTCAAAGCCTTAATCACAGCCAACAGCTCCCTGTCCCCCACATCATAGTTCTCTAAGCTTCTTAGAGAAGAAAGCACAGGGGCGGAGCTTTGGTAGCGTGCTCGAGCGCTGAGAGAGCACGGCTCCTATCCCAGCCTCGGCCACGTCCACCTCCACTATGAACGGCAAAGAGGGATCTGGATGGGCCAGCACGGGAGCCGAGGTAAACAGAGCTCTCAGGTGCCCAAAAGCCCTGTTCGCCTYAACCGACCACTGCAGACGTACAGGACCCCCCTTCAGCAGTGAGGTAATGGGAGCAGCCACCTGGCCAAAACCCTGGATGAATCTCTGGTAGTAATTGGCAAACCCGAAAAATCACTGCATCTCCTTTACTCTGGTGGGAGTCGGCCAATTACGCACGGCTGCAATGCGGTCACTCTCCATCTCCACCCCTGATGTGGAAATGTGATACCCTAGGAAGGAGAAAACGTAAACGTACAGGTACAGGTCATGCCCCAACAGTCGTCCAAGTACCTTGCGCACCAAGCACACACATGCTCGGCGCGTGTAGCGGTGTATATCGGAATGGCATCGATATACACCACTACACCCTGCCCGTGCAGGACCCTGAAAATCTTGTATACAAAGGATTGGAAGACTGATGGAGCATTCATCAACCCGTACGGCATGACGAGGTACTCATAATGCCCTGAGGTGGTACTAAACGTCATCTTCCACTCGTCTCCCTCCCGGATACGCACCAGGTTGTACGCACTCCTGAGATCCAGTTTAGTGAAGAAGTGCGCCCCGTGCATTGACTCAATCGCCGTGGCGATAAGAGGTAGCGGGTATCTGTACCTTACCGTGATTTGATTGAGACCTCGATAGTCAATGCACGGGCGCAGACCTCCATCCTTCTTCTTCACAAAAAATAAACTCGAGGAGATGGGTGAAGTGGAGGACCGAATGTACCCCTGAYGCAGGGATTCGGAGACATATGTCTCCATAGCCTCCGTCTCCGCTTGCGACAGGGGATACACGTGACTCCTGGGAAGTGCAGCGTCTACCAGGAGATTTATCGCACAATCCCCCCGTCGATGGGATGGTAATTGAGTTGCCTTCTTCTTACRGAAGGCGAGAGCCAAATCGGCATATTCAAGGGGGATGCGCACGGTGGAGACCTGGTCTGGACTTTCCACCGTAGTAGCACCCACGGAAACCCCTACTCACCTCCCCGAGCACTCTCGCGACCACCCCGTGAGAGCCATCTGTTGCCAGGAAATGGTGGGGTTATGACGAGCCAACCAGGGAAGGCCTAATACCACGGGAAACGCAGGAGAGTAAATGAGGAAGAGACTGATTCTCTCCTCGTGACCCCCTGCTACTCCATGACCAGGGAGATGGTGGCTTCCCTGATTAGCCCGGACCCTAATGGTCGACTATCCAGAGCATGCATCGGAAAAGGTCTCACCACAGGAATAATGGGGATCCCTAAACTAAGGGCGAACGCTCTGTCTATAAAATTCACAGCTGAGC
The DNA here is from genome assembly GCF_002910315.2 of Salvelinus sp. IW2-2015. Classification (NCBI taxonomy): domain Eukaryota; kingdom Metazoa; phylum Chordata; class Actinopteri; order Salmoniformes; family Salmonidae; genus Salvelinus; species Salvelinus sp. IW2-2015. Next base: position 16,444 of record NC_036856.1, read on the forward strand.
CTGAATCGACGAGCGCCTTATGCTGGGAATGCGGGGAAAACTCATGGATACAAACAGGTTGACAACAGAGGACGCTGGATGAGAGTGGTGCAGACTCACCTGGGGTGACGTCAGAGTGCCCTGCCTGCTGCAACGACTCCAAAAATGCCTGCTGCAAAAGAGCACCAAAAATGTAGAACAATATGGGGATGAGGTAGTTGGGTGTGTTATTTACAGATGGGCTGTGTACAGGTACATATAATTTAATAATAGTCAGAGACACGACAGGTGGGAGGGGAAAATGTTACCAAAGCATTAGAAGCACTGAAAAGGGCAAATGAACAGCAACAAAAACCAAATAAGTGTTGGGGAAAGTCTGACTAATTGGACTAAATTGGTACAGGTTATCCAGTAGATGGACAGTTTAAATCCAGTGAAGATTGTATGGATGTAATCTCATTGTGGAACACTGAAATCAAAGAAYGGTCCAGACCACAATACGCAGGCATCCTAATCGGCATTTTAACAGCAGCGGATAAAGATGGAAAAAGCAAAAAATAAAGACCTGCTAGGTAAAATGGAGCAGAAAGAATGAACCGCCGAATATAAACCTAGGCATATCTGAAGGGTGTGCACATAGATTATATGAAGAAAAACAGGAATTGGCTATTGTGCTAGGCCTAGTGTTGTCTTAATCTTAAGGATTCGCCCCTTCTTTTCAATTTTCRCCTAAAATGACATACCCAAATCTAACAGCCTGTAGCTCAGGCCCTGAAGCAAGGATATGCATATTCTTGGTACCATTTGAATGGAAACACGTTGAAGTTTGTGGAGATGTGAACAGAATGTAGGAAAATATAACACAATAGATCTGGTAAAAGATAATACAATGAAAARACCAACCATTATTTAGCATTTCTTTGGTACCATCATCTTTGACCATAATGTATTGTTCCAGCCCAGGTGCAATTTAGATTTTGGCCACTAGATGGAGGCAGTGTATGKGTAAAGTTTTAGACTGAGCCATTGCATTTTTGTTCAAAATTTTGGATCAAGACTGCCCAAATGTGCCTAATTTGTTTATTAATAACTTTTCAAGTTCAAAACGGTGCACTCTCCTCAAACAATAGCATGGTATTCGTTCACTGTAATAGCTGCTGTAAAATGRACAGTGCAGTTAGATGAACAATAATAATTTAGATGAACAAGAATAATTTAAGCTTTCTGACAATATCAGATATGTCTATATCCTGGGAAATGTTCTTGTTACTTACAACCTCATACTAATCGCATTAGCCTACGTTAGCTCAACCGTCCCACAGGGGACCCACCAATCCTGTAGAAGTGTTAATGGTAAAAAAATGATCCGCCACTATGTTTAACATCAGAGAAAACTCCCTAAAGGATATTTTTTCAACTTGAAATTTGATGACTTTTCCTAGACTGACCCCAACATTAGAAAAAGTGAAACATTGCCATTGTTCATATTTCCATGAAAGCTGTACACCATCAGGGTGCAAAGATTGTCTTTGGGTCATTTTCATCMCACAATGAGAAATTGAGATTGTGTGCTACTGATTAAACTCAGACAAACTGAAACTGTATTGTGCATGAGCAGCATCTCCCCTCCACGACCCCACACATGACTCAAATTCACAGACAAAATCAAATCTATTTCAGACAAAATAAACAACATTTCTGACAAAATAAACATTTCTTGAAAGCATTGTTTGCTAATGGGGAATGCAGTCAGAGGCTATAAAGGTGCTGCAGATGACAGTTCCCCCAGTTCTCTCTTTGGTGAAGCCATAAGTGCAYGTTTCAGCACCCAACAGGTCATAGATTTTTTCAGATGTCCAGGATTAACAAGAGAGCAATGATTTAGAAGAGGAGGAGGTATCTGAAGAAGAACATGGGGAAGAATACAACCCAGAGCACCATGCATCATCTTCAGATGAAGAAATCCCCAAGCTGAAAGAGAGACATTTTTGTCAAAGAACAGCAAAATAACATGGTCCTTGTCACCATATGACAACCAGGGCAGGATGGCAGCACAAAATGTCATAAGGATGACCGCAGAGCCCACAATACATGCAGTTGCCCATGCCCTGGACATCGCCTCAACATTCTACATGTTCATCACACCAGCCATTGAAAAAAAATCATCCTGGAGATGACACATTTGGAGGGTTTCTGTAAATAAGGCKCYTACATAGGSCTGCTAATCTTAGTGGGTGTGCATAGGTCCCGAGGCAAGGCTACATGTAGTCTCTGGGATGCAGAGAGTGGAAGGGTTTTAGTGGCATCGTGCCACGATGCCATGCACACACATTGATTCATGTTCTTCACATTTTTGTTTTGTATCTCGTATTTTATTCTTATTTAGTGTTGTTGTTTATACACCTTGTGGGTGGGGGAAATTGTTCAAAAATGGGAGAAGACTAGTATTTTGTAGTTGAAGTCCTCATTRTACAGTTGAATTCGGAAGTTTACATACACTTAGGTTGGAGTCATTAAAACTCATTTGTGCACGACACAAGTCATTTTTCCAACAATTGTTTACAGACAGATTATTTCACAAGACATCAGTCAGGAAGTTAAAGCTTGGTCGCAAATGGGGCTTCCAAATGGACAATGACCCCAAGCATACTTCCAAAGTTGTGGCAAAATGGCTTAAGGACAACAAAGTCAAGGTATTGGAGTGGCCATCACAAAGCCCTGACCTCAATCCCATAGAAAACCTGTGGGCAGAACTGAATTAGTGTGTGCGAGCAAGGAGGCCTACAAACCTGACTCAGTTACACCAGCTCTGTCAGGAGGAATGGGCCAAAAGTCACCCAATTTATTGTGGGTAGCTTGTGGAAGGCTACCCGAAACGTTTGACCCAAGTTAAACAATTTAAAGGCAGTGCTACCAAATACAAATTGAGTGTATGTAAACTTATGACCCACTGGGAATGTGATGAAAGAAATAAATGCTGAAATAAATCATCTTTCTACTATTATTCTGACATTTCACATTCTTAAAATATAGTGGGGATCCTAACTGACCCAAGACGGGGTATATTTACTACAATGAAATGTTAGGATTTGTGAAAAATTTAAATGTTTAAATGTATTTGGCCCAGGTGTATGTAAACTTCCGACTTCAACTGTATATCACTATGTTGCCAAAAAAGTGATGTTATAAAAAATACTTATTGTTTCCCTTCAATAAAATGCATTCAAAACTACTTTCTGCACATTTCTGCTAATTTCTTAGGCTATAAAAGTGCTATCTCTTGCTAATAAATTTATGTTTACACCTATGCAGTACCTTTTGCAATAATAATAATAATAATAATAAACCTCAACTTTTTTCTTTACTAAAGTAATGTCAGGTGTGTTGTAATAAAAACAAGTGGTGTCCACTGATTAAATACATTCTTTCTGCATTGTGAAGAGGGAAATCCCAGATTTTCACAAAGTGTGTGATGAATGACAGGTTGTTTCTTCATGCAAAACAGATATGCGTCCAATGCGAATGAATGCTACCCCAATTACGTATTATCCAGGACAAATAGTACCAGGGGAGGATAATCCTATTCCCGATGGAGCGCAGCCCCAAGTACTGATCCAAATACAGCATCACCATCAGCCACTGAGCGTGAGCGAAATGCGTGGCGTTATGAAAGAAGCACCTTACCCTGTAAAGGAGGGAAAGGAATTCATCGGTTTCCTGAGGAAAGAGGGTCGAATTTTTGGGTTCCATGCTGGTGATTAMGATCATGTTGTGCTCTCACTTTTGCCAGGGRCCATGTTGCCAAAACTCGCACAGGGATATTGAACTTTGGCTAGGTCCTCCGAATGCGAAGCATGTGACCCAGTGACAGCAAATGACGAATTTGTGTGATTCAGTTGGGAATATACTGTTTCGMCCGGATTTGAGTAGAATTTGTAAACGTACTCGGGTCTGAAAGAAGGAGTGCACGATAATCTGGATCGGATGGATGATGTATTACCTACTAATTCTGGCAATGGGGGATAGGTACGATCAAAATGCAAAAAAATGTAGGTCTGCTTTGATGGCAGGTTTGAAACCTGTTWTCAAAACGGCTACTGCGGGGTCAGTGGGMCAACATTCTCACTGGAATGAGACAGTACAGGCAGTCTTGAGAGTGGAATCTAATTCTGCTCACTGCATGTGGTTAAAACAGCTGCAGTGATAGTCACTAACAGTGATTTCAATGTCCAAGGTAAGACAAAGAAACAGGGAGGAAAAGGTAGTAAACTTCTGCTAAGGCGCTTTTAGGTGTGGGACCGTCGGTCATTGGAGGAGTAACTGTATGGTAGTACTGGAGCCTGCTGCAACCACTCAATCTGGCGAGAATACTGCGATTCAGGCTTTGTCGCATTAACAAAAGAGCATCAGCAGACCCTCTTGAGAGCAGAGGGGTAAAGGAGGTCGACAYAGGGGTGTATGGCCTCTGTGTGGTCAATTGTGATTCGACGAGATGAGGGTTTCTATGTGGAAGAATACGTAGGAGGCCACGTCTCACACAACTTCTTAGTATCACTGTTTCCTAACGATGAGAAATTGGCTAAATTTCAACAGAAAAAGTATTACATTTAGCAGGGTAATGGGCAGAATCTAAAGCGATACAACTGCTACCCATATGTTTGACCATAGGACCAGTAACAAACCCGGGTCATTTTACATGGCGACGGGTGGGGAACCAATTTTGGGGTTGGATAATCTATGTGAAATGCCAAGGGAGTAAGATTCTAAAAGGTAACAAAATAAAATTGGCAGTATGAACAGCGAAAGCCAAGCAATTGTTGTTTCAAGATCATCCACTATGGTAAAAAGATGCATTAGATTGTGGTCTAATTAACCTCTCTGGTACCAGTGGGATGCTAGCGTCCCACCTCGACAACAGCCAGTGAAATTGCAGGGCGCCAAATTCAAAACAACAGAAAAACCATAACTAAAATTCCTCAAACATACAAGTATTATCCACCATTTTAAAGATAACCTTCTTGTAAATCCAACCACAGTGTCCGATTTAAAAAAGGCTTTACAGCTAAAGCACACCATGCGATTATGTTAGGTCAGCACCTAGTCACAGAAAACCATACAGCCATTTTTCCAGCCAAAGAGAGGAGTCACAAAAAGCAGAAATAGAGATAAAATGTATCACTAACCTTTGATGATCTTCATCAGATGGCACTCATAGGGCTTCATGTTACACAATACATGTATGTTTTGTTCGATAAAGTTCATATTTATATCCAAAAATCTCAGTTTACATTGGCGCGTTATGGTCAGAAATGGATTGTCTCAAACAAACATCCGGTGAAAGTGCAGAGAGCCACATCAAATTACAGAAATACTCATTATAAACATTGATAAACGATACAAGTGTTAAACATTTACAAATAAAGATAAACTTCTCCTTAATGTCAACCGCTGTGTCAGATTTCAAAAAGGCTTCACGGAGAAAGCACACTTTGCGATTATGTTAGGTCTGCACCTAGCCACAGAAACCCATACAGCCATTTTCCAGCCAAGGAGAGTGTCACAAAAGTCAGAAATAGCATTACAATTATCACTTACCTTTGATGATCTTCATCTGGTGGCACTCCCAGGTCTCCATGTTGGACAATAAATGTTTGTTTTGTTCGATAATGTCCCTCTTTATGACCAAATATCTCCTTTTTGTTTGCGCGTTTTGTCCAGTAATCAGAATGCTTGAGGCGCGTGCACTAATTCCAGAAGAAACGTTTTTAAAAAGTACAATAAAAGTTAGTAGAAACATGCCAAACGATGTTTAAAATCAATCCTCTGGTTGTTTTTGTCATGAATAATCAATAATATTTCAACCGGACAAAAACTTCGTCAATAGGAAAGGAGAAACAAAGAAGAGCTTTCCCGATCAGGGGCATGGCTGATGAATGGAAATTTCCACTGGCCACTGATTGAAAGTGCTGTATCTCCCTCATTTTTCAGAGTAAAAGCCTGAAACAATGCCTAAAGACTGGCCACATGTAGAGGAAGACACAGAGCTCGTGAACTGGGTCCTAAGTCTTGTATGGTGGATAGGCTTTCAATGGAAAAACAGCCTTTCAAAATAATAGTACTTCCTGTTTGGATTTTCCTCAGGTTTTTGCCTGTCATATCAGTTCTGTTATACTCACATACATTATTTTAACAGTTTTGGAAACGTTAGAGGGCTTTCTATCCCAATTTAATAATATGCATATGCTATCTTCTGGCCTGAGTAGCAGGCAGTTTAATTTGGGCACGCTTTTCCATCTTAAATTCCGAATGCTGCCCCCTACCCTAGTGAAGTTAAAGGTTGCAAGCCTGTTGTGGTGGAGGGAGAGCCACCACCACCGATGAAGCAATACCCTATTAAACAGGAGGCGGAGACGTCGGTGGAGGAGGATCTTCCAATATTACTTGAGCGAGACATATTGATATTCCCAGTGAAAAAGGGACTAAAATGGTGTATTACGGTGGATTTTCACGGCATAAACAAACATGCGGTGAAACTCACACCTGTGGTAGCAGACTTGGCAGACCTTTTGGCATCTATTCCCTCAGACTCAGAATGGTACAGCGTGCTCGACATGAAACATTTATTTTGGTCAGTGCCGGTGGCTGAGAGTCACGACCCTGGTTTGGGAGCAGTATACGTGGGCGAGGGCACGAATGGGATTTACAAATAGTCCAACTTGGTATCACGCCGCATTAAAATAATTGCTTAAATGGTGTAAATTTGAAGGCTCTGTGTTGGTATCGTATGTGGATGATTTGTTAATGCCATCAAAACAAGTTTCTTAGCCATCAAGACTAAGAAACTCACATGCGAGATCTTACCACATTAGTAAACTATCTGGCAGAGCAGGGCCACAAAACATCATATGAGAAAGCACAACTGGCAAAACAGGTGGTAACATATTTGGGGGTTTTGATTTCAAAAGGCACAAAACAGATTTCACGTGATCAAATAGAAACAATGGGTAGTCTGGCATGACCAAACACTCCTCGCACACTCAGGAAAACCCTAGGCCTTTTCAATTTTGTGAGACATTTTATTCCGTCGAATTCTGAAATTGCTGAGCCCCTTACAGAATTGACTAAAGGGGGAGAAGGCTCCCATTGAAAGAATAGAGTGGAGTCAAGAGTGCAAGGAAGTGTTTGTCAAGCTAAAGAAGCAATTGTGTCAAGCACCACCACTGGGGTTACGAAAAATTACCTTTTAACATTTTTGTTCATGAGCAGGAAGGGCATTGTAGTGCGGTAGTTACRCAAAATCATAAGGGAAAAGAGAGACCAGTAATGTACTGGAGTAGATCGTTAGACTCAGTGGTGAGAGGAATGCCATCRTGTCTACAGGTGACAGAAATGGTTTTCCATAATACTGCTTTGATTACCATGGGTCAACGAGTGGATTTGTATGTTTCACATGCTGTAGCAACCATAGTTAACAGCACGAAAGTGCGACATGTTACGAGTGCGAGATCGACAAAAAGTGAGTTAACGTTAAATGGGGATAATCTACAATTCCATAAAATTGKTGATTTGAATCCTGCGTTGTTAATCCCAGAAAAATGGYCTTAACTCAAAAAGCGTTGAGGCCTCGACGMCATCTTGTTCGGGGCCAACTGCCCATTATGCCAAACCTATGCTCACCAAGTTTCGTCTTCAAAGTCTTTTCCGTTTAGGAGAAAAGGCCACATCGTGATTGGTGATGTCTTGTACATTTGCAATAAGATTCCATTCGCCATCTGCTGGAATTTACCGGGACAGTGGAAAAACGTCCAAAATTWGAAAATTTTATCAAACGAAAACCGAATGTCCGAGAGACTTCGTTCGATGACTTCCCGGAAGATCTGGCCCCGGTGCACGGCCCGCCGCCATCCGCGAAYTTTACAAACATTCGYGGACATCTAGTAAGGGACCGTACATTTGCAATATGGAGTTTCTCATCGATCATACAGCAAATGCCAAAATGTTCCCTTCATGTATGTAAATAAAAACACAGCAYCTTGTTTACATTCTTTATTCTAACCACAATGTCACAAATCATTTGTATCTATCTTTCCAATTATTTTTAGAGTTTGGGATTTACAAATGTGTGCTTTTCATGTCATTTTTCGTTAAACCCAGTTCGGATTTAAGTATAACTTTTGACTGACACCTTTAGTGAGAGGTCTAATGCTTCATATTTAATAATATCTGCCCTCCGAATTCATATCTAAGGTGCAATTTTCATGCCATTATTAGTTACATTGTTTTAGTTTGAACGTACAGACAGGCACTAAGAACAGCGGGAACGTTTCCCTAGTCAGCTTTTCCCTAGTCAGTGGATAAAGCTGGAGAACTGCAAGGCAATCCCATTGTGCGCCACTAGGGAGCCATGACCAATATATATTGCCCTGCTAGAAACGTTGTTTGCAGAATTCACAGTCTGCTATGCTTGTGAAAAACAGGGTTAATAATATATCTGTGAGAATGTCTAAGGGGATTTTATATAATTCTAAATGAATTAATAATAGTAGCTTTGTTTTAAAAATAACAATATTTCGGAGATGATTTAATTTTCAAATAATGTAAAGTGAGCAAGAAAAAGGTCATTCTTGAACATGGAATGAGATATACTTACTAATTTGTAAATAAATCCAGTTTGTTATTTAGAATGATTTATTTCTGTTTTTGAGAGAAATCAAAAGCCTAYCATCACCWCATGGGTCTMCCAGTCGCAGCCGGCACGAGTATTGAACCAGTATCTATAGCAACGCAGTTCAGACTGCAATGCAGTGTCTTAGACTGCATGGAGTGTCTTAGACTGCTGTGCCACTCTGCCGCTGTGCAATGTAACCGGTCGGGAGTAGGCTACAGTACCACAGTAAGAGCAAAATAATCCTAACATTTCCACACCCTAATTGTAGTCTAAATTGCTCTTAGAATATAAAACTTAGTGTAACAACAGTTTTAGTAAGTAAGTGCACAATTATCAGTTTCTATTTGGTTTATGTCGCCATTCATTGTCAGTTAGAGACACAGTAGCGCCTTGGGACCCAAAAGCATAATCAGTGCTCTAACTCTCCTTTGTGCTGGTCTGGAGCAATAAAGTGGTGACACTGGGTACCGTACTAAACTAYAAATTACTTCTAAGTCCCGCAGCATAATCGCACAACTTTTAGTTGAGCAACCACTGTAGGGGTGGTATACAGAAGATAGCCCTATTTGRTAAAAGAACAGCTCAAATAAACAAAGCGAAACKACAGTCCATCATTACTTTAAGATATGAAGGTCAGTCAATCCGAAACATTTCAAAAACGTTGAAAGTTTCTTCAAGTGTAGTCGCAAAAACCATCATGATAAAACTGGCTGTCATTAGAACCGCCACAGGGAAGGAAGACCCAGAGTTACCTCTGCTGCAGAAAATAAGTTCATTAGAGTTACCAGCCTCAGAAATTGCAGCCCCAATAAATGCTTCACAGAGTTCAAGTAAGAGACACATCTTAACATCAACTGTTTAGAGCAGACTGCGTAAATCAGACCTTCATGGTTGAATTGCTGCAAAGAAACCAGTACTAAAGGACACCAATAAAAAGAAAGGACTTGCTTGGGCCAAGAAACACGAGGAATGGACATTAGATCAGTGGAAATCTGTCATTTGGTCGGATGAGTCCAAATTTGAGATTTTTGGTTCCRACCYCCTTGTCTTTGTGAGATGCAGAGTAGGTGAACAGATGATCTCTGCATGTGTGGTTTTCACCGTGGAGAATGGTGGAGGCAGTCTGATGGTGTGGGGGTGCTTTGCTGGTGACAGTAACAGTGATTTATTGAGAATGCAAGGCACACTTAACCAGCATGGTTACCACAGCATTCTGCAGCGATACGCCATCCCATCTGGTTTGCGCTTAGTGGGACTGTCATTTGTTTTTCAACAAGACAATGACCYAACACACCTCCAGGCTGTGTAAGGGYTATTTGACCAAGAAGGAGAGTGATGTAGTGCTGCATCAGAAGAGCTGGCCTCCACAATCCCCCGACCTCAACCAAATTGAGATGGTTTGAGATGAGTCGGACGGCAGAGTGAAGGGAACTCCTTCAAGACTGTTGGAAAGGCATTCCAGGTGAGCTGGTTGAGAGAATGTCAAGAGTGTGCAAAGCTGTCATCAAGGCAAAGGGTGGCTATTTGAGGAATCTGCAATATAATATACTGTATATTTTTGATTTGTTTAACACTTTTTTGTTACTACATGATTCCATATGTGTTATTTCATAGTTTTGATGTCTTCATTATTCTACAACGTAGAAAATAGTAAAAATAAAGAAAAACGTTAAAAGAGTAGGTTTTCTAAAACTTTTGAAAAAAAGATAAAACAAATGCCACAAACCTGTCCTGTAGGGCAGAACATAGGAGATTTCCCTGCACTGTAATACTTCAGTGCGGCTTTTGACATCATCGATCATAGTCTGCTGCTTGAAAAACTGATGTGTTCTGGCTTCACACCACCTCCTTTACAGCCCCTCCTTAGAGCCTAGTGGTTAGAGCATTGGGCCAGTAACTGAAAGGTTGCTGGATCGAATCCCTGCGCTGACAACGTAAAAAATGGTCTTTCTGCCCTTGAACAAGGAAGTAAACCCACTGTTCCCTGGTCGGCCATCTTTGTAAATTAGAATGTGTTTTTAACTGACTTGCCTAGTTAAATAAAAAATAAATAAAATAATATATATTGTGGATAAGGAGTTACTTGTCTAACAGAACACAGAGGGTGTTCTTTATTTGAAGCTTCTCCAACATAATTGAGGTTTCCTGATTAAAGCCAGTTTATCTATGTATGCGGATGACTCAACACTATACACATCAGCTACTACAGCGAATTAAATGACTGCAATACTTAACAAAGAGCTGAAGTTATTTTCAGAATGGGTGGCAAAGGAATAAGTTAGTCCTAAATATTTAAAAAACTAAAAGCATTGTATTTGGGACAAATCATTCACAAAACCCTAAACTATATCTTGAAATGAATAATGTGGAAATTGAGCAAGTTGAGGGGACTAAACTGCTTGGAGTAACCCTGGATTGTAAACTGTCATGGTCAAAACATATTGATACAACAGTAGCTAAGATGGGGAGAAGTCTGTCCATAATAAAGYGTTACTCTGCCTTAACACTATCAACAAGGCAGGTCTTACAGGCCCTACTTTTGTCACACCTGGACTACTGTTCAGTCATGTGGTCAGGTGCCACAAAGATGTACTTAGGAAAATTACAATTGGATCAGAACAGGGCAGCATGGCTGGCCCTTAAATGTACACAGGGAGATAACATCAAAGAGGAAGAGAGATTGACTTCATCACTACTTGTTGTTGTAAGAAGTGATGACAAGCTGAATGTATCGAGCTGTCTGTTCAAACTACTAGCACGCAGCTCCGACACCCATGCATACCCCACAAGACATGCCACCAAAGGTCTCTTCACAATCCTCATGTCCAGAACAGACTATGGGAAGCGCACAGTACTACATAGAGCCATGACTACATGGAACTCTATTCCACATCAGGTAACTGATGCAAGTAGTAGAATCAGATTTAAAAAACAGGTAAAAATACAACTTACAGAACGACACACACAAAGGTACAGATACAAGMATACAAGCACTAGCACATGCACTCTACACACACATACACTACCRTTCAAAAGTTTGCGATCACTTAGAAATGTCCTTGTTTCTGAAAGAAAAGCAATTTTTTTCCCATTAAAATAATATCAAATTGATCAGAAATACAGTGGACACATTGTTAAACCTCTCTAGGGTACGTGGAACGGTAACATCCCACCTGACCAACATCTAGTGAAATTGCAGAGCGTGAAAAAAACACAACCTCAATTCAAATATTTAACATTCTTGAAAATATATGTGTTATACATCAAAATAAAGCTTAACTTCTTATTAATCCAGCCGCTGTGTCAGATTTCAAAAAGGCTTTACGGCGAAAGCAAACCATGCGATTATCTGAGGATAGAGCCCCGCATACAAAAACATGAAAATCATATTTCAACCAGGCAGGTGCGACACAAAAGTCAGAAATAGCGATATAAAAAATGCCTTACCTTTGATGATCTTCTTCTGTTGGCACTCCAAAAGGTCCCAGTTACATCACAAATGGTCCTTTTGTTCGATAATGTCCTTCTTTATATCCATAAAAACTCAGTTTAGCTGGTGCGCTTCAGTCAATAATCCACTCAGTTTCCCTCCATCAAAATGCATACAAAATGAATCCCAAACGTTACTAATAAACTTTTCCAAACAAGTCAAACAACGTTTATAATCAAACCTTAGGTATCCTAATACGCAAATAAACGATCAAATTAAAGACGGAGAATAGTATGTTCAATACCGGAGATAAATAACAAAGAACGCGCTTTCCTCCACGCGCTTGGTAACACTACAGCCAAAATGGGAGCCACCTAGAAAAACAACAATTTCTGGGTAATTTTTCCAAAAACCAGCCTGAAACTCTTTCTAAAGACTCTTGTCATCTAGTGGAAGCCCTATGAACTGCAATCTGGGAGGACTTGGCCTTATTATTAAAATACTAGCCAATGAAAACAGTGGTAAACTGAATATTTTTTTTGGGGGGGGGATGGTTTGTACTCGGGGCTGCGCCTGCCATATCAATTATTTTATACTCACAGACATTATTTTAACAGTATTAGAAACTTTAGAGTGTTTTCTATCCAAATCTACCAATTATATGCATATCCTAGCTTCTGGGCCTGAGTAACAGGCAGTTTACTCTGGGAATGCTTTTCATTCGGATGTCAAAATACTGCCCCCTACCCCAGAGAGGTTTTAATGTTGTATATGACTATTGTAGCTGGAAACGGCAGATTTTTTTTTATGGAAGATCTACATAGGCGTACAGAGGCCCATTATCAGCAACCATCACTCCTGTGTTCCAATGGCACGTTGTGTTAGCTAATCCATGTGTATCATTTTAAAAGGCTAATTGAGCATAAGAAACCCTTTTTTAATTATGTTAGCACAGCTGAAAACTGTTGTTCTGATTAAAGAAGAAATTAAACTGCCCTTTAGACTAGCTGAGAATCTGGAACATCAGCATTTGTGAGTTCGATTACAGGCTCAAAATGGCCAGAAACAAAGACCCTTCTTCTGAAACTCGTCAGTCTATTCTTGTTCTGAGAAATGAAGGCTATTCCATGCGAGAAATTGCCAAGAAACTGAAGATCTCATACAACGCTGTGTACTACTCCCTTCACAGAACAGCGCAAACCAGCTCTGACCAGAATAGAAAGAGGAGTGGGAGGACCCGGTGCACAACTTAGCAAGAGGACAAGTACATTAGGGTGTCTAGTTTGAGAAACAGATGCCTCGCAAGTCCTCAACTGGCAGCATCATTAAATAGTACTCGCAAAACACCAGTCTCAACGTCAACAGTGAAGAGGTGACTCCAGGATACTGTTCTTCTAGGCATAGTTCCTCTATCCAGTGTCTGTGTTCTTTTGCCCATCTTAATCTTTTATTTTTATTGTAAAGTCTGAGATATGGCTTTTTCGTTGCAACTCTGCCTAGATGGCCAGCATCCCATAGTCGCCTCTACACTGTAATTTTGATGTATGGTGGTATTATACATTATGTATTGTAGACATTTCGTGGTATAATAATGTTATATAATGTACTGTTTTAAATTTTGTTTTATATGTAATGTACAATTGAAGTCCGAAGTTTACATACACTTAGGTTGGTGTCATTAAAACTCGTTTTTCAACCACTCCACAAATTTCTTGTTAATAAACTATAGTTTTTGCAAGTCAGTAAGGACATCTACTTTGTGTWTGACACAAGTAATTTTTCCAATAATTGTTTACAGACAGATTATTTCACTTATAATTCACTGTATCACAATTCCAGTGGGTCAGAAGTTTACATACACTGTGCCTTTTGATTGTGCCTTTAAATAGCCTGGAAAAATTCCAGAAAATAATGTCAATGCTTTAGAAGCTTCTGCTAGGCTAATTGACATCATTTGAGTCAATTGGAGGTGTACCTGTGGATGTAAGTAACTATGGTTTACCAGACATCTGTTTATTAAGATGCTGGGAGGAAACAGGTACAAACAGTATCTATATCCACAGTAAAACGAGTCCTATATCGACACTATAACCTGAAAGGACGCTCAGCAAGGAAGAAGCCACTGCTCCAAAACCCATAAAAAGCCACATACGTTTGCAACTGCACATGGGGACAAAGATCGTACTGTGTAGGGCCATAGTATGACTCATCGTTATGCTCCTTGGAGGCAAAAAGGGGTAGGCTTGCAAGGCCGAAGAACATCATCCCACCGTGAATCTACGGGGCAGCATCCTTGTTGTGGGGTGCTTGCTGCAAGGGACTGGTACGCTTCACAAATTAGATGGCATCATGAGGTTAGGTGAAACTGGTGGTGGATAATATTGAAAGCAACAATCTCAAGACATCAGTCAGAAGTTAAAGCTTGGTTGCAAAAGCTTCATTCAAATTACAATGACCCCAAGCTTCTTCAAGATGTGGCAAAATGGCTTAAGTACAACAAAGTCAAGGTATTGGAGTGGCCATCACAAAGCCCTGACCTCATTCCTATGGAAAATTTGTGGGCAGAACTGAAAAAGCTGTGCGGTGTAAGGAGCCTACTCAAACCTGACTCAGTTACACCAGCTCTGTCAGGAAGAATGGGCCAACATTCACCCAACTTATTTTGGAAGCTTGTGGAAGGCTACCCGAAACGTTTGACCCAAGTTAAACCATTTAAAGGCAATGCTCCAAATACTAATAGTGTATGTAAACTTCTGACCCACCGGGAATGTGATGAAAGAATTAAAGCTGAAATAAATAATTCTCTTTACTATTCTGACATTTCACATTCTTAAATAAAGTGGTGATCCTATCTGACCAAAGACAGGGAATATTTACCGGAATTAAATGTCAGGAATTGTGAAAAATGAGTTTAAATGTATTTGCAAGGTGTAGTGTAAACTTCTGACTTTCAACTGTACAGTATCTTTAATGTGTTTGAAACCATATGACGGAGCTGCTGCTTGCAACAGCTAATCGGATTCAT
>NC_036856.1:31570-211500 GCF_002910315.2 Salvelinus sp. IW2-2015
CACTGCTCAAAAAAATAAAGGGAACACTTAAACAACACAATGTAACTCCAATCAATCACACTTCTGTGAAATCAAACTGTCCACTTAGGAAGCAACACTGATTGACAATAAATTTCACATGCTGTTGTGCAAATGGAATAGACAAAAGGTGGAAATTATAGGCAATTAGCAAGACACCCCCAATAAAGGAGTGATTCTGCAGGTGGTGACCACAGACCACTTCTCAGTTCCTATGCTTCCTGGCTGATGTTTTGGTCACTTTTGAATGCTGGCGGTGCTCTCACTCGAGTGGTAGCATGAGACGGAGTCTACAACCCACACAAGTGGCTCAGGTAGTGCAGCTCATCCAGGATGGCACATCAATGCGAGCTGTGGCAATAAAGTTTGCTGTGTCTGTCAGCGTAGTATCCAGAGCATGGAGGCGCTACCAGGAGACAGGCCAGTACATCAGGAGACGTGGAGAGGCCGTAGGAGGGCAACAACCCAGCAGCAGGACCGCTACCTCCGCCTTTGAGCAGGAGGAGCACTGCCAGAGCCCTGCAAAATGACCTCCAGCAGCCACAAATTGTCATAGTATGCAAGTATAAACAACATGGGACCACGCTGCCGTCATACCACTGAGGAAGGAGACACGTTCTGTCTCCTAGAGATAAACGTACTTTGGTGCAAAAAGTGGACCTTGTGAAGATGCTGGAGGAAACAGGTACAAAAGTATCTATATCCACAGTAAAACGAGTCCTATATCGACATAACCTGAAAGGACGCTCAGCAAGGAAGAAGCACTGCTCCAAAACCGCAATAAAAAAGCCACACTACAGTTTGCAACTGACCATGGGGACAAAGATCGTACTTTTTGGAGAATTGTCCTCTGGTCTGATGAAACAAAAATAGATCTGTTTGGCCATAATGACCATCGTTATTGAAGCAACATCTCAAGACATCAGTCAGGAAGTTAAAGCTTGGTTGCAAAAGCTTCATTCAAATGTACAATGACCCCAAGCATACTTCCAAGATGTGGCAAAATGGCTTAAGTACAACAAAGTCAAGGTATTGGAGTGGCCATCACAAAGCCCTGACCTCATTCCTATGGAAAATTTTGTGGGCAGAACTGAAAAAGCGTGTGCGTGTAAGGAGACCTACAAACCTGACTCAGTTACACCAGCTCTGTCAGGAAGAATGGGCCAACATTCACCCAACTTATTTTGGGAAGCTTGTGGAAGGCTACCCGAAACGTTTGACCCAAGTTAAACCATTTAAAGGCAATGCTGCAAATACTAATTGAGTGTATGTAAACTTCTGACCCCCACGGGAATGTGATGAAAGAAATTAAAGCTGAAATAAATAATTCTCTCTACTATTCTGACATTTCACATTCTTTAAATAAAGTGGTGATCCTATCTGACCAAAGACAGGGAATATTTACCGGAATTAAATGTCAGGAATTGTGAAAAACTGAGTTTAACTTCTAGTTCCTCCCAAACCCGGATCCGGGAGCACCCCCCACAGTAAAAAAGCTGACTAGCATAGCCTAGCATAGCCTAGCATAGCGTCACAAGTAAATACTAGCATCTAAATATCATTAAATCACAAGTCCAAGACACCAGATGAAAGATACACTTCTTGTGAATCCAGCCATCATTTCTGATTTTTAAAATGTTTACAGGGAAGACACAATATGTAAATCTATTAGCTAACCACGTTAGCAAAAGACACCACATTTTTTTACTCCACCAGTTTTTTACTCCAGCAGTAGCTATCACTAATTCGACTAAATAAAGATATGTATAGCCACTAACCAAGAAACAACTTCATAAGATGACAGTCTGATAACATATTTATGGTATAGCATCTGTTTTTCTAGAAAAATGTGCATTTTTCAGGTATAAATCATAGTTTACCATTGCAGCCACTATCACAAAACTCACCAAAGCGACTAGAATAACTACAGAGAGCAACGGTATTACCTAATTACTTCATCATAAAACATTTCTTAAAAATACACAGCGTACAGCAATTGAAAGACACAGATCTTGTGAATCCAGACAATATTTCAGATTCTAAGTGTTTTACAGCGAAAACACAAATATATCGTTTATTAGCATACCACATGAGCTAACATCACCCCAGCATTGATTCAAGGCAAAAAGAGCGATAACGTTATCACCACCAAAATATATTAATTTTTTCACTAACCTTCTCAGAATTCTTCAGATGACAGTCCTGTAACATCATATTACACCAATGCATATAGAGTTTGTTCGAAATGTGCATATTTAGCACACAAATCGTGGTTATGCAATGTAATCAGTCAAAACATGGCATGCATTCTGGCCGGCGCCATCTTGGAAAGGCACCTAAGTTTACGATTATTTATCGATTAGATTGACAAAAAAAATACAGGTTGGACAGCTAATGAAAGATGCATTAGTTATTAATGCAACCGCTGAGTTAGATTTTTAAAATTAACGTTACTAGACATACAGTGGGCGTTACAGCCAGACTAGTGCCGCAATAATGGCCGACAAATGCGTTTACATTTTTCCACATAAATACGGAATAAAATCATAAATAGCTCTTACTTTTGGACGAGCTTCCATCAGAATCTTGGGCAAGTTGTCCTTTGTCCAAAAGAATCGTTGCTTTGTTGTAAAACGTCCTCTTCAACTTCGGAACTAGCAGCTAACAATAGCTACGTGGCACACACATGTCCAAATCCTCAAAGCGCAATACTACGAAAATTCGAAAATAGCAATATACTCGCATGAACTGATATAAATCGGTTTAAAATAACTTCGTTATGATGTTTCTAACACTTATATCGAATTAAATCACAGACGGATATATCTTATGCCGATAACGAGAGCTTTTGAGCATGCCATTCTGATGTCCTCTCTTGCGCCTTGACGAGCGTCCAAAAGAACGGACATGTCACTCCATGGCCTTTTATAAACTCTGAGAAATACGTAGAGACTCCATTCCACTTCTCATTGGTTACTGACATCCAGGGAAGGCGGGTGCAGTTCATTTCGACCCATAGGGCACACACAGAGCTTAAACTGATCTGAGAACAGAGCCTAGATTTCTGACCTTCGCATGTCCTGTCATGATTTTCGCTGTAGAAAGAGTTCTGGTTCACCCACAGACATAATTCAAACGGTTTTAAAACTAGAGATTGTTTTCTATCCAATAGTAATAATAATATGCATATTGTACGAGCAAGAATGAGTACGAGGCAGTTTAATTTGGAAATGTAAAAAAATAAATAGTGCTAACAGCTCCCCCTATTGACACATAATAAATACAAATACTGTGATCCAGAATATTATCATCACAACAGAGAGGGCTGTAGGAGGACGGGCTCATTGTTATGGCTGGAACGGAATCAATGGAATGGCATCAAACACATGGAAACAACTTGTTTGACTCCATTTATTTAATTGCTGTCAAGGGGTGCGTAACTGGTGGCATGGAAGTCAAACGCTGGAGAGCAGAACTTGGTAAATAGCCGGAGCCGTTTAATGTACATAACTACCGGCATACAAAAATAACAAAACAAATGGGCACAAAACCCGTATCGCACCAGTCACATAAATCACACGTACTTACAATAAACAAAACCCGACAAGGACATGGAGGAAACAGAGGGAACATATACAACATGTAATTAGGGAATTGAAACCAGGTGAGTGCGACAACCAGACAAAACAAATGGAACATGAAAAATACATGGATGATGGCTAGAAGACCGGTGACGTCGACCGCCGAACACCGSCCGAACAAGGAGAGGAACCKACTTCGGYAGAAGTCTTGACAATTCCAGCCATTACATTGAGCCTATCCTCCTATAGCTTCTCCCACCAGCTTCCTCCGCATCACAAGGCTTTCTTACGCACCGCGAACACCGCGAACCAGAGTTTGACCCTTTCGAGTAACTAGCCCAAAAGCGCCAGCTAAATTCAACCATTTGACCGCAAATAATAAAATTCACACAAATTCCCGAAATACATACACAAATTATTGGCAGAACAAAATGCAATTAAATTACACATTTCAATGTCACCAAATTCTAAATAGAGATATAAAATAAGCACAAGTCCTTGTCAAAATCAAATATTTCAAACAATGAAAGACAACAATGTACCATAGCCTGGCAATAGAGACAGGACACCATAGAAAAAACATGGAAGGTCAGAGAAGAAAGACTACGTATGTGCGTCGGGTTAGGTAGAGAATGAGCAGCACTTCCTGCCCCACTGCTCCAAATATGACAGAGGAATTTATCTCCTGAAATTTTAGAAAGAACTGCCTGTTGAGGAGAAATCAGTTTTGGGGYCGGAACTTAGAAACTTGCTGCAGATTATGTCCTGGCCTATCATAACATAAGAACAACGATAGCTACCGCCATGTCATACAGATGAGCCTTTGTAGATTTTGTTTCTCAATTGTTGCTGTTTGTTTTATTTTTGTGTATTGTTTTCCACTTGTAATTGTTTATATTGATGTATATATTATTGTTGCTCAAAAATATTGTTAATTTATTTTAGACTTCATATACATCGCTATGGCAACAGTGGCAACCACCCATTCATGCCAATGAAGCATTTATTGAACGGAATAGAAGAGAGAGAGAGAGAGGGAGCGAGAGAGATAATGAGGGAGAGAGAGAGAGGGAGGGGGTGAAAGAAGGGGGAGGGAAAGTGAAGACAAAGAAGGGGGATACATAGGAGGTAGACAGAGAGACACAGAGGGAGGCAAAGAGAGGGAGAGAGAAGGAGGGACGAGAGAGAGAAGAGAGACATATGGAAAGGGGGATTAGAGAATATAGAGAGAAAGAGAGAGAGACATGTCTGTCTGCTTGCCTGCCTTTCTGTTTAAGTCTTTCACCAATTGACCAATTGCAGAAGATAATCTCCCTCTATTGAATGCAGTATATTCACATAAGCATAATGTTCCTTGATTCCTATCTTTTTGCAAAATCCTACCAGATTGATGCTTATATGCTAATACCAGCCTGTATCATCTTATTGTGTCGCCTACCTTATCAACAATGGATTAGTGTTGCCCCGTAACAAKGTTGTAAATATACTGTATGCAGTTATGGAACACTTTATATWTTTTTCTGTAAACTGTTGTATGAGTCGTATTCTATCTATGATAATATTTTTCAGCCTCTGTAGCGAGAGGGAGACCTATTGCTCACGTGACATAAGAAGGTCTCTTGAAAAAGAGATTCACATCTCAAGGGATYTTCTGATTATTATTTTATTTTTTAACTAGAATGTTTGACTTTTTCTGAGATGGTAGGTATGTTTGATTTAAAAATGCACAGGAATCTTTTTCAGAAACTCAACATCAAGGATTATCTCAAACTATTGAATATTACCTGAGAATTGCATTACTTTGAAGCAGCTTTGATATTTGTTGAAGGGAAAGATGAATCTGGTTTGGTTTTAAATGTATGGTTTCTATCCACAATTAATCTTAACATCCAARAGTGACCTTTTACGATGTTTCAAACAATAACAAATAGGGTCATTTGAGACCTTCACTTAAACACAGAATGTTGATTCCAAAGGGGACATCTGTGGTTGAAGATGGAAATATTGACCACTTGCAAGTCTAAATTATCCCAAACTGCAGGGTCCTTYACATGATTACTCACACAGGTTACCTGTGATTGAGAGAAAGGATGGTAATCAAAATGACCAACTCTTCAAAGTCAATACCTCACACCAAATCGAAGCAGAATTGTTTTTTGGCTTGAACACATTATAATTCAACACTCGTGGTTAAACTGAAATTTTAATCTGAAATTTGATTTCCAAATGGACTATTCATTGATAATACTACAGATTTTTTTGTCAACAATTCATGTTCAAAATGGCATAATACCAGGTAGTTATATGTGCGGAATAATGTAATCTCTGATACTAAATRCAATTGGTCCTCTACAGTCCCTCGACCAAATGGTGCAGCAGTGCTTGTTCATACATTTATGAATAAAAAACAAACAAACTTGTTATACAGTTCGCATGGATGGAAGGTGCGTCACAGTCACTTAACGTTAAAACAACTGGAGATACCTCATCGTTCTTGGCGACATGTTATTGAMATCACTGCGCTACTACAGCTAGCAAAATGTAGGATGGTCGTTCCACRAACTCGGTGCCTTTAGAGAAGTGCAACTTGGTTAAAAACAACAACTATTGATTTCACCTAAGTTTAACATTCTGTCAAAATGTTTTACCAACTCCAGAGGTMAAAAAATAGAAATAAGTGCTTATTAAATGCCAAATAAAGAAACAGGGTGGACCGTAAAAGGGTTGATGAGTTCATCTTAAATCAGGCTTACAGYGGTTCTTCCTTTAAAAGCGGMCTCATACTACAGCACACCTTGCGGGCTGCCGCARAATTCCATGGCACGTTATTTAATTGTCAGCCATTGTTGCCATTAATGCTAGTTAGTGCTAGTTTGAGGGCATCTTTGAGAAGCATTTGATAGCCTTCAACATCGGCTGTACTAGAGAATTTAAAGCATTTTTTATAAGGGCATAGTATATGGGATTGATTTTAAGAGATTTAGCTGAATCATTTTGATTAATATTATGGTGTTTCTATTCCAAGAAAAACAAAACCCTTAGGGTTTCTGTTAGGATGGAATGGAAAATATTGCGCTGTACAAAGTGACGGTCGGGAGTAGGCTACAGTACTAAGAGMATAACATTTCCACACCCTAATTGTATAATTGTAGTCTAACCAATACCCAAACGGAGATTCAGTGAAAATAAAAATCTCATTGATTTATCAAGCCTAGTCCCCATGCTTGTCTCAGAGCAGCGCGAAACGGTGCTGAAATAGTTGACCACAACAGGTAGACTATTGCTCAAATCCTATTGCTTCTAACWTAAATATGCTTTTAAAATATAAATAAGACCTACATCACTTTTAACAGCACATTACTCAACACTAGTGAGACTCGTGTTGCCTACGGTAGGTCTACAGTACATCGGAAAATATGTTTTTCAATGACGTGACTCTCTACCAATAGTTAGATTTAGAAGATTGGAGGAGTCTAAATGATTATCTAAGAGGCATTTTTCGTTAGGGCAAATCTGATCTCTGAGAATATCTAAGGGGCTTTTATATAATTCTAAATTAATAAATAATAATAATAATTGTTTAGTTTAAAAAATAACAATATTTTGGAGATTATTTTGTTTTCAAATAACCTAAAGTGGGCGAGGAAAAGGTCATTCTTGAACATGGGATGAGACATTGTTACTAATTGGTAAATAAAGCCATTTTGTTATTTAGAATKATWTGTTTCTGTTTTTAGAGGGAGAAAAACCTAAAGCCCACCGTCGCCTCAGGGGTGTCTCGGTTTTGGTATCGAACCAGCATCTGTAGCAACGCATTTTGCACTGCAATGCAGTGTCTTAGACTGCTGCGCCTCTCAGGTGCTGTACAATGTGACCGGTCGGGAGTAGGCTACAGTACTACAGTCAGAGCAAAATAATCCTAACATAATAATCCACATCCTAATTGTAGTCTAAGTTTCTCTTAGAATAAAAACCTTAGTGTAACAACAGTTTTAGTAAGTAATACTGACAAGTAGTAACAACAAAAATAAGTGTATTTTTCCTGGTGTGCTCGTGCAGGACAGAGGAATAGCAATTCTTACACTACTGTTCGAAATTCAATCACCTTCTTCATCGTCATTCCGTTCATTGAAATTCAATTTTGAAGTTGCGCACAATTATCAGTTTCTATTTTGTTTATGTGGCCCATTTAAGTTACCTCTAAGTCCCGCAGCATAATCTCAAAACGTTTAGTGGAGCAACCACTGTAAATCCCCTTGTGACCTGCTTTTAGCCCAAAAAATAAGTAATAGTTTCACCATTGTTTGGGTTCTGAAAATATGAAATATAGTTATTCATGTCACTGAGGGAGAGAGGGCAATGTATAACGTTTACATTCTGTCCGGAATGTTATTGTTAGCCGTCAGAGATCCTATGGGAGGAGAAGAGACACAGTCTGGTACGAGTCAACATGACAGCTGTGAGTTCGGGAGGAGTGAGCAATTTGGGGCTGAAGTCAGGTCAGATGAAGTAAGGGAGAACAGATATCAATAAAGTGCTGTCTAGCAACAGAGATGCATTGGCTGTTCAGATGTGTAGGAGGAGACTCAGTATAGGAGAAAGGGTTAAATATCAGTGCTTGTGTAAATATGTATTTTGTTTTATGCAGCTGTATGACCYAATTGGTGAATAAACTTGGTTTAAGCTTTACTAATCGTCYGTGAGTTTTATTAGGTTCATTGAGAACCTAACACCATTTTTWAAAAAGAGTTCAGTTCACGTAACAGGGTTGACCTTAGAATGGGATGACATTAGAAATGCTGTATTTTGACACTTTAACAAGCCCTTATTCATATAAAAAAATCTGATTTATTGAATTATCCATGTGGTCTATATTAAAGGGAGTTTCAATTAATATAACAGGCTTTTAAAATTCAATAAAGAGGGTGTGTCCTTCACATGATAGACAGGAAGTTAATTTTACATTTCATTGAGAGATGAGTTACCTTTAGAGCAGCTCAGTTTCCCTGCAGACAGCTGTTATTGGAAAACTGGAATCACCATAGTAGGGTTTAAACTGTGTGACCTTCTGGCATTGGGAAAATAGATGACCCACCGCTCCTCCGGAGCTCTCCCCATAACCACCTTCATTGCCTTATGCATGCAGACAACGGAGTTAGAATTACTACTCAATACTTACTTTAGTTACTCATTACTTACTCAGCAATTCACAAAATGTTACATTGTTTAAGACCAATATTTCAGATGACAACTGCATTTAAGAAATCCTCAGCTAAACAAATACCAGTACCTTGACTCCCCAAGGGTGTGATAACTGAAATCACAATTTGCCGGTTGGGTTACAAACAGCTCATTTAAACAGAATAATAAGTAAAAGGCTTCAAATGTGTATCAGCTTTCAAAACAGATTATTACCTTGAAATCTAAAATAAGATAACAGCTGCCAGTAGTACACATGCAACGAGTGTTATGTAAGAGTACCTGCACTCTCTATATGTTGGCAGAAGGAATAGGGAAGGAATTTAAAATAAAAAATATAACAAATGATGTGACTAAAGTAGTTCATGAAATGACATCTAATATCTGACTTTTCTCTTCCTGGCTAGTGTTACCTGTTAAATAAACCCTGGGCGAGCTATGGAAGCGTCTCATTCTGCTCTGAATTGGCTAGATTTGGAGATTCAGCAGGAAATAATGAGAAGTGATAGGCCAAAGCTTTTTTCAGGAGATGAAAGGCCTCAAGGCTTTATGAATGCTGTAAAAAGTGGAGGGCAGTCTCCATATTGGATGAGCCCTATACTCTTTGGGTTTACCGCGAGCATATAAAATCCAATTTATTTGGCCGCTACCATCCCCATGTGTACTTTATTGCATGACTGACCCTCACTTGGCAAAAGACAAACAAAGCTACAGTATGTCGGTCACCCCTGCATTTGAAAACCACAGGGCGAAACAAGCCATTACAGTTTTATTTAGCAGGTAAAGGATGACTTGTGGTGGTTTTTAAAATCTGTGTTTTACACCTTACTCCGATATCAAGTATTTTTTWGCTTGTAGAACAAAACATCCATTCACAATAGCCCATGTAGCTAGGGCCAATGAGGGGAAAAACAAGAACAGCAAAACAGAACTACATTAGTAACTTTCTCAACTGAGAAATCTGGCTATTTTGTTAAACCCGGCTCTATGGAGGGATTCTCCCATCCCTCATACACGAGTATACCAAACATTAGGAAGACCTTCCTAATATTGATTCGCATGCCTTTTGCCTTCAGAACAGCCTCAATTTGTCGGGGCATGGACTCTAGAAGGTGTCAAAAGCGTTCCACAGGGATGATTGCACAAGTTAACTCCAATGCTTCCCACAGTTGTGTCAAGTTGGCTGGATGTCCTTTGGGTGGTGGACCATTCTTGATACACACAGGAAACTGTTGATTATGAAAAACCCAGCAACAAATTCGACCAAATAAAGATATAAATAGTCACTAACCAAGAAACAACTTCATCAGATGACAGTCTGATAACATATTTATTGTATAGCATATGTTTTGTTCGAAAAATGTGCATATTTCAGGTATAAATCATAGTTTTACATTGCAGCCACCATCACAAAATCTCACCAAAGCAGCTAGAATAACTACAGAGACCAACGTGAATTACCTAAATACTCATCATAAAACATTTATGAAAAATACACAGCGTACAGCAAATGAAAGACCAACATCTTGTGAATCCAGCCAATATTTCAGATTTTTTAAGTGTTTTACAGCGAAAACACAATATAGCATTATATTAGCTTACTACAATAGCCAACCACACAGCAGCATTGATTCATGCACGTTAGCGATAGCGAATAAACGAGCAAAAGATATTAAATTTTTCACTAACCTTCTCAAAACTTCATCAGATGACAGTCCTATAACATCATATTACACAATACATATATGGTTTGTTCGAAAATGTGCATATTTAGCGGMACAAATCGTGGTTATACAATGAGAATAGTAGCCAAACTGCAAACAAAATGTCGGGAGAAATCTTGGGAGAGGCACCTAATCTAATCAATAACTAATCATAAACTTGACTGAAAAATACAGGTTGGACAGCAAATGAAAGATACATTAGTTCTTAATGCAACCGCTGTGTTAGATTWAAAAAAWTWACGTTACTACGACATACAGCGTGCGTTAAAGCGAGACCGCACCGAAATTAATGGCGGAATAATAGTTTAACATTTTTCAACAGAACAACGAATTAACATCATAAATAGTTCTTACTATTTGATGAGCTTCCATCAGAATCTTGTGCAAGTTGTCCTTTGTCCAGAATAATCGTTGCTCGGTTGTAGATTGTCGTCTTCAACTTTGGAATTAGCAGCAAACATTAGCCATATGGCGAAAACGTGTCCAACTCACCATAACGCAGCACAAACAAAATACCGAAAATCGCAATATACTAATATAAACTGATATAACTCGGTTTAAATTAACTACATTATGATGTTTTTAACACCTATATCGAATAAAATCAGAGCCGGATAAATCTAACTCCTATAACGAGAGCTTTTCAGAATGCAATCCTGAGGTCTGTCTCGCGTCATGACGAACGTTGAAAAGATTGCACCCCCGGTTCCAAGAGCTTTTGTACGGCCTCAGATCTACCTAGACACTCCATTCCAATTCTCACTGCTTACTGACATCTAGGGGAAGGTGTATGCAGTGCATGTCGACCCATAGATTACATGCAGATTAATAAACTGACCCTGGAACAGAGTGCCCGATTTCAGATTTCTCACTTCCTGACAGGAAGTTTGCTGCAAAATGAGTTCTGTTTTACTCACAGATATAATTCAAACGGTTTTAGAAACTAGARAGTGTGTTCTATCCAATAGTAATAATAATATGCATATTGTACGAGCAAGAATTGAGTACGAGGCAGTTTAATTTGGGAACGAATTTTTACAAAGTCGAAATGGCGCTCCCCTATTGAGAAAAGGTTATTCTGTCTCCTTCCCTTCATCTACACTAATTGAAGTGGATTTAACAAGTGACATCAATAAGGGATCATAGCTTTCACCTGGATTCACCTGGTCATTCTATGCCATGGAAGGAGCAGAGCAGGTTCTTAATGTTTTGTATACTCCGTGTATATGTAGTGTTCATGTTGTTTTCGCTGTTAAACAAGCTTGAGTTCTTTTTCCTTTCTCTGTGGTTGACAATCCCTGCAAACCTCCGTGGGATCGTGGGGGATAAAGATGAATGTGTCAGAGTGAAATGAAATGCTCTCCACAACTCCTGAGGGGTAACCCGCTCTATGTGCCCAGCACTTGACAGGAAATGGAATTTGGAGCGAGCAGAACTAGCAATGCCACCTGTGTGATAGCATGGGTCGTGCGGCTGCTAAACGGTGATTCAAATATCAGCTGGGTTGAGATTCTAAATGATATGTGAAATCCTGATCATGCAATGTCCCTAATAGCAGTTAATATATCCATCTGCCGGTCTGTCTGATTGATTGAACAATGGATACAAACTCTAATCCTAGATCATTAGATAGTACTGGAGTCTTAAATCCGCGAAAAGTGTTAATGAGTTATCTTTTTATGATGCTTGGCACAGTGCCTGGCTGCTAACATGAATGTCAGGCTCCATGTAAGAAACACACTGGGATTTAATGAGGTTGTTAGATGATTGAGATCATCGCTCATAGTGATCCACCGGTAATATGTTCCTCTGAAATTCATTGGGCATACTGTACAAACATATTTTCCCCAGTAAGTGGTAGAACGACAGTCACAGAAAGACAGGACATGAACATACTTCCCACTGGACAAAACTGGTTGAATCAACGTTGTTTCCACGTCATTTCATCCCGAGTGGCGCAGCGGTCTAAGGCACTGCAGCTCTGTGCTAGCGGGGTCACTATAAATGCTGGTTCGATTCCAGGCTGTATCACAACTGGCTGTGATTGGGAGTCCCATAGGGCAGTGCACAGTTGGCCCAGCGTCATCCGGGTTAGGGTTTGGCTGGGGTAGGCTGTCATTGTAARTAACAATTAGTTCTTAAGTTGGTGTTTACTGTAAAGGGGTCTTTTTCAAATATATATWTAWWWWWAAATCAGGGAACACATATTGACACGTAGGTCTCTTTTTCAAATGTGTCCTGCACAATACAACACAAATATATCAAATCAAATCAAGTTTATTTTATATAGCCCTTCGTACATCAGCTAATATCTCGAAGTGCTGTACAGAAACCCAGCCTAAAACCCCAAACAGCAAGCAATGCAGGTGTAGAAGCACATAWACATCTTATACACAACATATACTGTACATATACAGWATACTGTAGACMCATTCAAATACAAAAACACAGCCATAGGAAGCACAAGGAAAACATCACAAATCACCCAGAGAAACACTTACACTCCTCCACAAATAAGTCCCCAATCAATACTCTAAACTGCCTGAACGGCACCAGAACACCAAGATGCCATGTATTTTTAATGTTCCAGCAATACGGTGCTTTGAAACTGAAAGCAGATTTACCTAGCTCGGTGGACCCCTAGGACGCTCAAGAGTTAACCAATCCTGTGAATGGGTTAGGCAACTCAGGTGTCTATAATTCAACAGAAAAGGTAGACAAGATGGAAGTTTATAATGTAGGGCCTTGTAAACAAAAAGGGAGCGAAGTCCAGCCAACCTGTTGATACAGGATGCAGTGATGAGTATCAAAACTGATACCTGTAACAAAACGATGTTAGACAGTTGGTAGATGTCGGTAGATGGCATGAAAAGGTTTAAGAGTAATAGCAGCTGCACTTTGATAAATCATATTACCATAAGAACAGATAAAAAAGGTTAMTGAATAATCTGCTTCCTACTGTTTAGAGAAAGACACAATCTGTTTCTGTAGACAAAGCCAAATGTAAATCTTAACTATATGTTTTTTAAATGCCAAATCCATATCAATCCAAATGTCTGAGTAGTTATATGCAGGTACTCGGCCATTTGGAGTACCATCTAATGAGTGAACACGTAGTTCATCTGAAACATTCTTATGAGAGTTAAACAGAAACAAGTATTTCATTTTACCTGTATTTTTGCATTTATTTATTTATTTAATTCTTATTTTAACCTTAAGTTTTAAATCAGCAAGGAATTCCTGCGTAGCTATAAATAAAAAAGTTTTGACACAGCCAGATCAAGAGTCGKGGCAATAGCATACATAATAGTATCATAAGCATATAGATTAAGTTGAATCATTTTAACAAATTGACCAACGGTGTTTATATAAATAGAGAGGAGAACAGATCCCAAAATTCGACCCCTGTTGTACACTTTTATGCACGTCAAGAAATGTAGACTTAACCCCATCAATTATATAGGCCTGAGTTCTGTCACTATGATAATCATGAAACCATGAACAGTTGTCAGAGATCAGGCCAATCGAGGACAACTTATTCCGCAAAAGAGTATGAYCAACAGTATCAAAAGCTTTTGACAGGTCTAAAAACACTGACAAGATCATTAAACAACTTTAATAAAGGGGTGCTGTGACCAGGCCTAAACCCTGATTAGTTACCATTCAAAATACATTTCTCAGATAAAAAAATAGCAAAGTTGTACATTTACCAAGGATTCAAGAACCTTAGCTAGACAAGGACGTCTTGAAATGGGGTGATAATGATTAAGATCACTACTATCCCTACCCTTATGGAGAGGCAGCACAATAGCTGATTTCCATACTTTTGAAATAGTTCCTGATAATAATGTTAAATACAAAATGTAGGTTATTGATCCAACAATGATGGGCGCTGCACACTTAGCAGACTGGGATCCAATCGGTCGGCTCCTGTGGATTTCTTGTAKTCTTTTGCTAGCAAGCATCCAGGACTTATTTTTCTGTAAGTAGCCTAAAAGAAAAGCTTTGACTATCATTTCTCTGATTATTCAGCAAGTTTCCCCTATCAGCCTCCAGCCCAGCATATTTGTGGATTGGCTTAGAAGTTCTTTCAAAGAGATAGCCTGCTGAAATGAAATGGTGATTAAATGCATCAATGATGCCATTTTTTCTGTAATGAGACCAGTGTCTGAATTAATTTCTTGTGGCAGAGAGGAGGAAGTAGAACCTTTAAGGGATTTGACAGTTTTACAGAATTTAGCCAGGTTCCCATTACAAACTGAAAGAGTGGTTACATAATAATCTGATTGAGCCTTTCTGATTTGTTTTACACAATGATTTCTCAGTTGCTTAAAAAGCTTGCCAGTTCGGGCCAAAGCCTGTGTTCCTAGCTTTGACCCAAGCATAATCTCTTTYATGAATGACTTCGGATAATTCCGGAGTGTACCAGACATTCGACTTACCTTTAACCATTCATTTTTTTTGAAGGGAGCATGATTATCCACAATAGTATTGAAGACATCTGTAAAAAAAAAAGCAGAAGACTAAATCAAGCACAGGGATAGCTGAAATACAACCAAGGTCGCTCAAATAAAGATCATGTAAAAAAGTGTGTTCACTGACGTTTTTTAACTTCCTCGTTGTGTTGAGATGAGGCTTGGGTTTATGCACTCTAACATCTCTAACACAAACAACTGGGCAGTGGTCAATAATATCTTGGGGGCGAAGACACCAGTAGAAATATATTCCTCTGTTGTATTTGTTAGAATAAGATCAATCAGAGTTGATTGTGAAGGATCTTTAGGGTTGGGCCGTGTAGGCTTAGTCATCAGCTGGGTTAGGTTTAGATCRTTACACATGTATTTTTAGATTGTCTRAAGCCTACATTTCTCGATCGTGATTTAGGTCACCCAGGATAATAACTTCTGWTTCAGTAAAAGAAGACCACAACAAACTAGTATACACACTTMCAATATCAGAGGCCATTGACATCAGTACAGGTGGATATGAACCAGTCCAGTTTCACCAGGGTTTATATTGCTKACAAAAAAAAGCATTGAGTCTGAGTGTAATATAATCCAGGTTTGATTATCCTATTTACATGGGCAGTATAATGCCCTTGTTATTTAGAAACACACCATGCACAGCATAGCATGTCTAATTCCTGTTCAGGGACCTTCATTTGTTTTGCATCCAGTGTTCAAAGGCATTCTATTGGACAATGATTCAGTAGCAAGAACAAAACAAGAGCCCCAATGGTTTTCTCAGCTGGGCAATTACAACTTTGCACACTGAACGACCCACTGCATTACAAACTGCTGGAACGAGGAACCAACCTTATCTGAACAGAATGCATCATAGCACARTACTATTACTTTGGGTTTTTACCTATTCAAGTCAGCCTTTTTTTGTAGCCTGGAGCCTTTCTCTCTTTAATTGAACCTGATCAGTATTTAACTGTGCAACTTTTCCTCATCATATAACATGATTCACAATGTAATTAATAATTCTGAACTTTGCTAGGCGCATAAAGCCAAAATGAGGCGCATAAACCCTCAAAATTATTCTACTGTCTGCATGAAATTGTGGAATGGGATAATCAGAGTATCTTAGCGGTTGTTAAAAAGGT
Source organism: Salvelinus sp. IW2-2015 (assembly GCF_002910315.2). Classification (NCBI taxonomy): domain Eukaryota; kingdom Metazoa; phylum Chordata; class Actinopteri; order Salmoniformes; family Salmonidae; genus Salvelinus; species Salvelinus sp. IW2-2015. The sequence continues at coordinate 47,701 of NC_036856.1, forward strand.
TTTATGAAAATGCCCTCTCTGTATTGRGGATGTATGGTTTATTCTAACATCAGACACTTATTGAGTCTCAAGTACTCCATTTTCTTTTCCATTGGATTTCAGCTTCTGTAGTCTGACCACTGCTGAAAAATCTACAATTAAACTTCCCAATATCATTGTATCAATTTATATGTACAATGCAAATACATACATTACATTGTGATACATAGAAATGAAAGGAATGTGTTTCATTCAGTGGTGCAGTAGTTCATTCTTCAGGCAAAAAGCAATTTGAACTAAGCAAGCATCTAATAAATAACTGCAGCACAGCCCCCGCAGAGGCTGTAATCCAACAATGTGAAGGCAATTTGTAGTGGAGGGATTCAGGAGTTAGAGAAGGCAGAGGAAATCAATGATAAGGGAAAGCATAATGATAAAACTCTTAAAACTGTACACTGCTTAGTGYCCCTAGTCTCTCTGACTGTCCGATACCAGCCACATGGAAAAGTCCCATTTGTATTCTATACAGCAACTGCAATGCAATTAAGGTGATGTTTTGTCCTTTCACCGTCCCTAAATCAATGTGGATGGTACCAATTATTGATGTCACCTGTGGTCATGCCAGGTCTGTTATAGTTTCCTCCCAAAAAGCCTGAAATTCCACTGGTAGGGTTTTAGATGTTTTTCATATGGGCTGTGAATTTAGGGCATCTCTGACCGATGATTCCTCACAAAGCAACAGGCAGGTGCAATTTGTCCAACATATGCCTTCAAAACAACCGTGGTGTTGTATTTTTATTATCTGTAATCAAAGTTTGTCAGCAAAAGAATCAGACCAGTTAAGTCAAGCACACACAATTGTCACATGATTTAATGATTCACTGTAATTAAATTCTGTACATTGCTTCACTGTTCTCCTATTAGTGAATTCCAGCGGTAAGATCATATGAGCCAATGAATGTCACCTGATGAGGTGTGTGCGCGTATGGACGGTGTGGTATACTGTAGCAGCCCCTCGGAGAGCATGTGTTACGTATGTGCCAGGAACGGCTGAGGAGACAGCTAGGCCACAGAGAGAAGATGGAGTGTTCTTCTCTGCACCTTCACATTTCTCTAATGAGGTGATAAAATGAATGAATGAGGCATGAGAGAGAGGCAAGCTACTGGGGCCTGGATGTTCCCATCCTCACCCTGCTATTTATGTCTGGAGTGAGGATCGAAGGCAAGCACATATGAGTGTCCATTTATGAGGCAGTTATTGCTTTGTATTTAACCTCTTTTAGTGACATTTTCCACCAGACCTCTGTCCTGCACAATGTGTCACATACAGTCACACAGGTAGAAAGATTCACTGTCTTGATCACCTGTTTTTTGGGGAGACTAACATTTTCATTTACATTTGGTTGGATGACTATTTTGATTTTCTTCAAGGTAAATGCCATTTATTTGCAGCCAACCAAGTGTAAAATGTATTGAGCGAACACGCATAACTCTGATGCAAGTTCATACAATGTAGAAAATGATTTCCCTTCTTTTTGTCAGAGCATAATGAAAGGAAACAAAAGGCTCCCTTTCTATTTCATTATCCAGGCATGGGAATGTTCCCATTTCTGCCAATTCATTGTAATGTAAAGGAACATAATCAAGCTCTTTATTCTAACTGGCAATCACTTTCAGAGATACCGGCAGTGCTGTGTTCAAGCCAAAGAGATGTATTAAATATATTGAGACAGGTTATTTTAGGCAATGTAATGTGCAAAGATTGCTTGTACAATAATATGAAAGGGACATGACTGATCATATTAGGGAAGCAGAGCCAATATCAAGATCAATATCCTAATGCTATTTGTATAATGATTTATGGAAATAATGAAATATTTACTCAAACTCACAAAGTAAAATGTTTTATAAGAAAGGAGTCAGACATTGTTATTCTGATAATAATTAAAGTGAATAATTAAAGAAAATACTGTTTGTTGCATCAAGCTAATTCAACTAGAATATAAATCTATGGATATCACGCAGTGTTTTGAAGACCAACTGTGAATTATACTCAAGCTGCCAATGAACCATGTATTGTATGTCTGTGTACATGAAATATTCATTTAATTTCAATCGGAGTCATTAGTTCCACCTAAAGTGAAAGTACAGGATTTTAATTTTAAAGCAAGGGCCTACAGTTAGAAAACAAATGGAGGTTTCTGAAATAATGACTCTCTGCTAACATTCTAATCTGTCAATCCAAATATTTCCAGAGGTTCTGTGTGTCATATCCCAGTGAACATACAGATTGATGGATTGTGAAGACTTGGGAACTTAAGACGAAAACAGTGGACCGTATCTTTGGAATGTCAGTGGGGACTGGCAAAGGGCTTAGACGTATTAACTAGATCCTCAGACTTACACAAACAAAAAGGTAATTTGTCAAGGCCGAGACATTTTTAAAAACACAGTTCAGTCTCTCTACATTTCTGTCCTGGTTACAAACCTTCCATTTAAAAAAGGTTGTGTCTACATTCATTGGCATGGCACAGTTTAGCGAGGCCCTCCCRCAAGGTCCACCCCAACAACCCAAATTTATATATTTAACTTCATGCAATTCTACACATTTTGTCATGAGGCTGAGAGAAAATGTTGTATTTTTAAAGCTAATTTCCTGCTATTCTACACATTTTGCCAGCTGCCCAGGAGAGGGAGAGTTAATCAAGCTGTGTCAAGTCTGACAATTCTGGAACACCGTTTGTGTCATTGCGTGTCAGGAAAGATACACGTCAAATAACCTTGTTGACCATTCAGGACCTGAATATGACTGCAGGTCACATAATACAGTAATTGAACATGTTCATTCATTTTGTACTTAGTTATTACACAATCACTCGTATTTCATATGTCACAGCTATTTATGATACATATGTTATGATATTGGTAAAGTTTTGTATCACGCTCCTGCCGCTGCCATACGATGCCTACAAACATCTTCCCAAGCTATGGGRTAGTGCTGTTCAGAAAAAAGCTAGCTAGCTGATAACTATCTTGCTAGGTGTCATCACATAAAATACCCCTAATATATAATACAGTTTCAGTATTTGTTTGATGATGGTCGGACCCGGTCTGGTCAAACCACACTAAACAGATGAAGCTAGCTAGCTGTTTATACTGTTAGCTTGGKGCAACAGGGCTAGGTAGTTGGCTAGCTTGTTTAATTCATTATCTAGCTAGCTAACTGAAGTTCGATTTGAATAGGAGAACAACAAGTTGCTGCCTAGCTAATATTTAGTCACATATATTCCTATATCATTGACAATAATATTTAAATTATTACAGTTTCTGGTCATTGTTTTCAGGCTGGTTGCATTGATGCTAGCTAGGTACCAAGCTAAAGCTAGCTACCCCAGAAGTTCCTAATAACATCTGTATCAAAGATATTTGTGAGTGACTTTGTCATAAACATTGTGGCCAGTGTGAATGCTTGTTTGCAGACTYTTTTATTTGCTACTGACCATAGTGGCTGCGCTTGGCTTGCTCATGCAAATTCACTGCACACAACATTCTATTATGGAATTTTGCTATTTGATGAGTCAAATGAAAAGCTTATTTAATGCGTAAAATAGTGTTATTTGACATGTATCTTTTTTGACACGCAAAGACCCAAACGGCATTCTATAGACAAGTGCAAGAAGTGGGCTTTAAAAAGTGCCATGTTTATGTGGAGGTGTGGAGCTTGATAATACCACTGGGGTTAAAGCTGTGTTYGAAGATCACAGAGGCCTTGTTAAAGCAGAGAGGGGGGATCTAAGCCTCGTGCGCACCTTCCAAACTGCTCCCGCCACTACTCCCAGACAAGGAATGAACTAACCCGTCAAACTTTGGTCCCGACACTCGGCTCATGAATTTGAAATTGACTACTGAGTTTTCACAATATTTCAGCAGTCATAGCTCAGCAGGAATTTAATTGAAATGTTGTGAAATTCAAAGTATGGATAAACAATGGCACTCCCACTGATCATTCTTATGCCTATTGTTTTGCAGATTAAGGGACATCAAGACATTGAGTGTTTTTCTCAATGTAGGCTACTAACGACTTCAGCAACTAATCTCAGTCTCTCTGTCTGTGTCGATATCTTCCAATAGAATCATGTGCTAGAGTGATTTTTTTTGAAAGATAGAATGTTCCAGATATTTGCCTCAAGTCAGCCATTTTTGTCAATAGTGGATATTTTATCTGAGGAAATCATCATCTGAAACCAACCAAGGTGGAATCACGGAAACGACTGATGCTTTAGGTATTAGAAATGGTCTACTCACGTGGAAGACGTAGTGCAGTGTAGACATGTGCCTGGTTCTGGTGATGGTGCCCATCAGCATCAGTTTCACTTACAATGCACACAATACATAGGCAGGGTTGGGGAGTAACGTATTACCTTGATTAACCTGTACCCCCGCACATTGACTCGGTACCGGTAACCCCTGTATATAGCCTCGTTATTGTTATGTAAATGTATTGTGTTACCTATTGATAGATTGTTTTTGTTTATTTTGTAAATATTTCCTTAACTCAATTTCTTGAACTGCATTGTTGGTTAAGGGCTTGTAAGTAAGCATTTCACGGTAAGGTGAACAYCTGTTGTGTTTGGTGCATGTGACAAATAACATTTTATTTGATTTTAACTTCTTAGTGATCCCTTCGCGCGCCAATCCCGTTTGACAACACCCAGTGAAATAGCAGCGCGCCAAATTCAAAAAAAGAACTRCTCATAATAATAATTCAGAAATCATACAAGTGTTATACACCGGTTTAAAGATKAACTTCTTGTTAATCCAGCCACAGTGTCAGATTTCAAAAAGGCTTTACGGCGAAAGCAAACCATGCTATTATCTGAGGACAGCACTCCAGCAAACATACACATGAAAATCATAATTCAACCGGCCAGGCACGACACAAAAGTCAGAAATAACATATAATCCATGCCTTACCTTTGAAGATCTTCTTCTGTTGGCACTCCAATATGTCCATTAAACATCACAAATGGTCCTTTTGTTCGATTAATTCTGTCATTATATCCCCAAAATGTCMATTTATTTGGCGCATTTGATTCTGAAAATATACCGGTTCCAACTCGCGCAACATGACTACAAAGTGTCTAGTAAGTTACCTGTAAACTTGATCCAGACATTTCAAACAACTTTCCTAATCCAACATTAGGTATTTTTAAACGTAAATAATCGTTACAATTTAAGACGGAATAAACTGTGTTTAATAGCGGATAAAAACAAAGTGGAGCGAGCTTTCAGGTTGTGCGCCTCTAACAAACAGTACACTTCACTTGACCCTCGTTCTGAACAGCCCTACTTCTTCATTTCTCAAAGGAAAAATATCAACCAATTTCTAAAGACTGTTGACATCCAGTGGAAGCGATAGGAACTGCAAGCAAGCTGCCTTAGAAATCTAGATCCCCATAGAAAACCCATTGAAAAGACAGTGACCTCAATWAAWWWWWWTCCTGGATGGTTGTCCTCKGGGTTTTGTCTGCCAAATAAGTTATGTTATACTCACAKACATTATTTTAACAGTTTTAGAAACTTTAGAGTATTTTCTATCCAAATCTACCAATTATATGCATATCCTAGCAGTTGACTTTGGGCACACTTTTCATCCGGAYGTGAAAATAGTGCCCCCTAGTTAAAGGAAAGAGAGAGGTGTTTTATCAGAGGGAATTGTTTAGGAAACAGATCAGAAACATCTTTATATTTTTAGAGATAGGACAATTTTTGACCAACCACCTCGATTCTGTATCATGTAGCAAAATTAGAAATTGTGTTTTTTACAATTGGATAAAGGTAGAAGCTCACTAGAAAATGGTATATCATACACTGCAGTTAATGAACTTCCGCTTTGAAAATTGATGAACTTAACCCCACTTTTGAGAAAATGGCCATTGAATGTTTTGGTAAACCGACTGGAGAGCTCCTCTTTGTCTACACCCATTCAGCATTGTTCACACCCTCTTAAGCCTTAGACCCACAAATCTCTTTAAGGATTCACGTGAGGCCATGTGCTAAATAGCGTGAGTAAGGTAGTGTAGTAAACAACCAAAGATTTCAAGACTAAAAGTGATGAAAGTAGTAGAAAAAATTWGTACTGAAAATACACTTTATCTGAACCTTGGCCTACAGCCTAATCTGACGKTGGTGCAGGTCATGTTGTTGTTCACATCAAATCAAATTGTATTTGTCACATGCGCCAAATACAACAGGTGTAGACCTTACAGTGAAATGCTTACTTACAAGCCCTTAACCAACAATGCAGTTAAGAAAAATAAGTATTAAGTAAAAAATTAAAATAATTAAAGAGCARCAGTAAAATAAGCAGTGAGGCTATATACAGGAGGTACCAGTACAGAGTCAATGTGCGGGGGCACAGGTTAGTCGAGGTAATTGAGGTAATAAAATATTTGTAAGCAGGAATGAGGAGGATAGAATTATGGTCAGATTTGCCAAGTGGATGGCGAGGGAGAGCTTTGTACGCGTCTCTGTGTGTGGAGTAAAKGTGGTCTAGAGTTTTTTTTCCTCTGCTTGCACATTTAACATGCTGGTAGAAAGGCCCCGGCCACTAGGAGCGCCGCCTCTGGATGAGCGTTATACTGTTTGCTTATGGCCGTATTCAGCTCATTGAGTGCGGTCTTAGTGCCAGCATTGGTTTGTGGTGGTAAATAAACAGCTACAAAGAATATACAGTTGAAGTCGGAAGTTTACATACACCTTTTCCAAATAGATCCAAACGCAGTTTTTCACATTTCCTGTGAAATTTAATCGGAGAAAAATTCCCTGTCTTTGGTCAGTTAGGATCACCACTTTATTTTAAGAATGTGAAATGTCAGAATAATAGTAGAGAGAATGATTTATTTAAGCTTTTATTTCTTTCATCACATTCCCGGTGGGTCAGAAGTTTACAGACACCCAATTAATATTTGGTAGCATGGCCTTTAAATTGTTTAACTTGGGTCAAACATTTCGGGTAGCCTTCCACAAGCTTMCCACAATACGTTGGGTAAATGTTGGCCCATTCTTCCTAATATAGCTGGTGTAACTGAGTCAGGTTGTAGGCCTCCTTGCTCACACATGCTTTTTCAGTTCTGCCCAAAATGTTTCTATAGGATTGAGGTCAGGGCTTTGTGATGGGCACTCCAATACCTTGATTTTGCTGTACATAAGCCATTTTGCCACATCTTGGAAGTATGCTTGGGGTCATTGTCCATTTGGCAGACCCATTTGCGACCAAGCTTTAACTTCCTGACTGATGTCTTGAGATGTTGCTTCAATATATCCACACCATTTTCCTCCCTCATGATGCCATCTATTTTGTGAAGTGCACCAGTCCCTCCTGCAGCAAAGCACCCCCACAACATGATACTGCCACCCCCGTGCTTCACGGTTAGAATGGTGTTCTTCGGCTTGCAAGCCTCCCCCTTTTTCCTCCAAAAATAACGATGGTCATTATGGCCAAACAATTCTATTTATGTTTCATCAAACCAGAGGACATTTCTCCAAAAAGTACGATCTTTGTCCCCATGTGCAGTTGCAAACCGTGGTCTGGCTTTTCTATGGTGGTTTTGGAGCACTGGCTTCTTCCTTGAATGAGCGGCCTTCTGCACAAGGTCCTTTGCTGTTGTTCTGGGATTGACCAGTACTTTTCGCACCAAAGTACGTTCATCTCTAGGAGACAGAATGCGTCTCCTTCCTGAGTGGTATGACGGCTGCATGGTCCCATGGTGTTTATACTTGCGTACTATTGTTTGTACAGATGAGCGTAGTACCTTCAGCCATTTGGAAATTGCTCCCAAGGATGAACCAGACTTGTGGAGGTTTCCAATTTTTCTTCTGAGGTCTTGGCTGATTTCTTTTGATTTTCCTATGATGTCAAACAAAGAGGCACTGAGTTGGAAGGTAGGCCTTGAAATACATCCACAGGTACACCTCAAATTGACTCAAATGATGTCAATTAGCCTATCAGAAGCTTCTAAAGCCATGACATTATTTTCTGGAATTTTCCAAGCTGTTTAAAGGCACAGTCAACCTAGTGTATGTAAACTTCTGACCAACTGGAATTGTGATACAGCGAATTAATCTGTCTGTAAACAATTGTTGGAAAAATTACTGCATCATGCACACAGTAGATGTCCTAACCTACTTGCCAAAACTATAGTTTGTTAACAAGAAATTAGTGGAGTGGTTGAAAAACAAGTTTTAATGACTCCAACCTAAGTCTATGTAAACTTCCGACTTCAACTGTAGATGAAAACTCTCTTGTTAAATTGTGTGGTCTATAGCTTATCGTGAGATAACTCTACCTCAGGCGAGCCAAACCTTGAGACTTCCTTACAATACATTTTGTGCACCAGCTGTTGTTTACAAGTATACATAGACCGCCACCACTTTTCTTACCAGAGGCGGATTTTCTATCTTGCAGATGCAGCGTAAACCCCGCCAGCTGTATTTTATCCATGCCGTTGTTTAGCCACGACTCTGTGAAACATAAGATATCACAGTTTTTAATGTCGCGTTGGTAGGATATTCTTGATCGTAGATTGTCTTTTTTGATATCCAATGATTGTACGTTGGCTAATAGAACTGATGGTAGAGGCAGATGACCCACTCGCCGTCGGATCCTTACAAAGAACCCCGAACTACATCCCCGATATCTCCGTCTCTTTCTCATGTGAATCAGTGGGATTTGGGCCTTGTCACGTGTCTGAAGTACATCCTTCACGTACGACATGTTAAAGAAAAAATATTTGTCCAGTACGAGGTGAGTAATCACTGTCCTGATGTCTAGAAGCTCTATCCGGTCATAAGAGACAGTGGCAGAAACATTATGCACAAAATAAGTTACAAAATAAGTTAAAATAACACACAATAACACAATTGGTTAGGAGAATGTAAAACGTCAGCCATCTCCTCCGGCGCCATTGGACAAACATTACCGTCTTTGGCTAAACACACACTTGTCATGACGTTGCCCTGTTGGTGAGGTTTATGACCCTCCTAAATACATTTCCCCCTTTTATCTCTCTACTCTACAGAATGGACTCTTGGAAATCACTTTGTTAACATAGAGAGAGTATGGTAACATCAAAAGGTTGGGAACGGAACAATATTTTGGTAATCCAACCAGTTGAAAGTATCCGTTAGTRCTTAAAGAATACAGTGGCTTGCGGAAATATTCATCCCCTTGGTATTTTCTCTATTTTGTTTCCTTACAACCTGGAAATAAAATAGACTTTTTGGGGGTTTGTATCATTTGATTTACACAACATGCCTACCACTTTGAAGATGCAAAATATTTTTTATTGTGAAACAAACAAGAAATGGGACAAAAAACAGAAAACTTAAGCGTGCATAACTATTCACCCCCCCAAAGTCAATACTTTGTAGATCCGCAATTACAGCTGCAAGTCTCTTGGGGTATGTCTCTATAAGCTTGGCACATCTAGCCACTGGGATTTTTGCCCATTCTTCAAGGCAAAACTGCTCCAGCTCCTTCAGGTTGGATGTGTTCCGCCGGTGTACAGCAATATTTAAGTCATACCACAGATTCTCAATTGGATTGAGGTCTGGGCTTTGACTAGGCCATTCCAAGACATTTTAATGTTTCCCCTTAAACCACTTGAGTGTTGCTTTAGCACTATTCTTAGGGTCACTGTCTTGCTGGAAGGTGAACCTCCACCCCAGTCTCAAATCTCTGGAAGACTGAAACAGGTTTCCCTCAAGAATTTCCCTGTATTTAGCGCCATCCATCATTCCTTCGATTCTGACCAGTTTCCCAGTCCCTGCCGATGAATGGTGTTCTCGGGGTGATGAGAGGTGTTGTGTTTGCGCCAGACATAGCATTTTCCTTGATGGCCAAAAGCAAAATTTTAGTCTCATCTGACCAGAGTACCTTCTTCCATATGTTTGGGGAGTCTCCCACATGCCTTTTGGCGAACACCAAACATGTTTGCTTATTTTTTTCTTTAAGCAATGGCTTTTTTTCTGGCCACTCTTCTGTAAAGCCCAGCTCTGTAGAGTGTATGGATTAAAGTGGTCCTATGAACAGATACTCCAATCTCTACTGTGGAGCTTTGCAGCTCCTTCAGGGTTATCTTTGGTCTCTTTATTGCCTCTGATTAATGCCCTCCTTGCCTGGTCTGTGAGTTTTGGTGGGTGGCCCTCTCTTGGCAGGTTTGTTGTTTTGCCATATTATTAAAACATTTTAGTAACGGATGTAATGGTGCACCGTGGGATGTTCAACATTTGGATTTTTTTTTATAACCCAACCCTGATCGGTACTTCTCCACAACTTTTTCCCTGACCTGTTTGGAGAGCTCCTTGGTCTTCATGGTGCCACTTGCTTGGTGGTGCCCCTTGCTTAGTGTGYAATCTTAGTGGACAATTAGATTGCACACAGGTGGACTTTATTTAACTAATTATGTGACCTCTGAAGGTAATTGGTTGCACCAGATCTTATTTAGGAGTTTCGTAGCAAAGGGGGTGAATACATATGCACACACTACTTTTTAGTTTTTTAAACAAGTCATTTATTTCATTTCACTTCACCAATTTGGACTATTCTGTGTATGTCCATCACATGAAATCCAAATAAAAATCTGATTAAATTACAGGTTGTAATACAACAAAATAGGAAAAATGCCAAGGGGGATGAATACTTTTGCAAGGCACTGTATTCAGAAGATAACCCTTTTTGGTAAAAGACCAAGTCCATATTATGGCAAGAACTGCTCAAATACGCAAATAGAAACATCAGTCCATCATTACTTTAAGACATGAAGGTCAGTCAATGTTGAAAATTTCAAGAACTTTTAAAGTTTCTTCAAGTGTAGTCGTAAAAACCATCAAGCGTTATGATAAAACTGACTCTCATGAGGACCGCCACAGGAAAGGAAGACCCAAAGGTACCTCTGCTGCAGAGGATAAGTTCATTACATTTACCAGCCTCAGAAATTGCACAGAGTTCAAGTAACAGACACATCTCAACATCAACTGTTCAGAGGAGACTGCATAATGGAATTGCTGCAAAGAAACCCCAACTAAATGACACCAACAAGAAGATTTGCTTGGTCCAAGAAACACGAGCAATGGACATTAGACTGGTGGAAATCTATTCTTTGGTCTGATGAGTCCAAATTTGAGATTTTTGGTTCCAACCTCTGTGTCTTTGTGAGACTCAGAGTAGGTGAATGGATGATCTCTGCATGTGTGGTTCCCACCATGAAGCATGGAGGAGGGGGTGTGATGGTGTGGGGGTGCTTGCTGGTGACACTGTCAGTGCCTTATTTTGAATTCAAGGCACACCAGCAGTACTACCACAGCATTCTGCAGCGATACACCATCCCATCTGGTTTGAACATAGTTGGACTATCATTTGTTTTTCCAACAGGACAATGACCCAACACACACCTCCAGGCTGCATAAGGGATACTTGACCTAGAATGAGAGTGATGGAGTGCTGCATCTGATGACCTGGTCTCCACAATCACCCGATCTCAACCCAATTGAGATGGTTTGGGATGAGTTGTACCGCGGAGTGAAGGAAAACAAGTTCCTAGCATATGTGGGAACTCCTTAAATACTTTTGAAAAACCCTTCCATGTGAAACAGGTTGAGAGAATGCCAAGAGTGTTTAAATCTGTCAACAAGGCAAAGGGTTGCTCCTTTGAAGAATCTCAAATTTAAAATATATTTTGATTTGTTTAACACTTTTTTCATTACTTCATGATTCCATATGTGTTATTTCATAGTTTTAATGTCTTCACCGTTATTATAAAATTGTAAAAATAAATAAAAACCCTTGAATTAGTAGGTGTGTCCAAACTTTTGACTGGTTCTGTAAATCAGAGATTTCCTCATCATCAGAGAAAGTCAAGTCAAAGCTCCATCGTCCTCCAGAAAGTGGTCCATCATAATTTTTTCCCACTGATCTTTTTTGATAGCGCCTGTTAAATTCACGACAGCAATGTTGAGAGCAGTAGCAACACTTTTTCAGTTATCCATTATATCTTTCAAATAAGCCGCGGTAGCAAGGATTATCTACACATAATGAGCAGTTCATGTTATAGACAGAATCCGAACTCAACTCTCGGCATGTCCATCGCCTCCATTATCTCAGCCAATCATGGCCAGTGGTGGCTAAACAAACTAGGCTCATAATTGAACAATTTATTCTTATTTACAGATGGCATACACGTTTGTTATTAAAGCACATGAAAGTTCACGTTACAGAATGCATTTCTGCCAAAAAACACATTTTGATAAATGTTTTGATAATGTTTTACATTATAATGCATCTCCTGTGAAGCAGTGACGTGCGACATAGCTTCTTGAAATGGGTCACATTTACTATCACTCTAACATTGCCCCTTGAGAGACGGAATGGCAAGTAGCCTATGTGACAGCTCCCTTTAGGATGTCACCGGGAGAGATAGTGTCATGCCCTGACCTTAGTTATCTATATTTTCTTTATTATTTTGGTTAGGTCAGGGTGTGACAAGGGTGGGTATGCTTGTTTTGTATTGTCTATGGTTTTATGTATGTCTAGGGGTGTTGGTAAGTCTAGGCATATGTATGTCTATGGTGGTCTGAATTGGTTCCCAATCAGAGGCAGCTGTTTATCGTTGTCTCTGATTGGGGATCATATTTAGGTTGCCATTTTCCCTTTTTGGTTTTGTGGGTTCTTATTCTATGTTTAGTTGCCTGTCTGCACTAGCCATATTAGCTTCACGGTTCGTTTTGTTACTTTGTTCGTTTTGTTCAGTGTTCATTCTTTATATACAGAAGAATGTACGCTTATCACGCTGCGCCTTGGTCTGCTCCTTACGACGGCCGTGACAGATAGGCACGTATGGCTGGGAATTTGAATGTACCCCGTCAGAGGACTTTAATCTCACCTCTATTCCTAACCCTAACCTTACGTGGTACAGTATGAAAAGAGGCCACACCCACACCCCCTCTGATATGTCACTCTGTTAATTGAGTTCCATGCCAGCCTGTCTATTCTAATAAAGAGCCGTGGACTAGTGGCTGTGCTGGGCTAGGTGTGAACCATAGGGAAGACATGACAGATGGAGGGAGCAGTGGGAGATGAGGTGGACCCTCAGTCCTGCGGTGAGTCCCCTGTGCCTCAGCGGAAAGTGACCGTTGTAATTAATCCATCTTCACATTTTTATCCTCTAAATATTGAGCCTCCCGCAGGACTGTTCATTGAAGCGCACGGACTCTACAGTAATCATTTCTTTATTTTTCCTTTCTTTCTTTCTTGAGAGAGCTACGGGGAGGTAGCTAAAGGGGCAACTTAAATGGAGGTCATAATAGTCTTACAATGAAATAGAGATAAGATAAATGCAATGATTTCAATCTTGTTGGTCATCTGGGGGTCTTGGTCGATTAAGATTCTTCATTCTTGCCAATAATATTGGGAAATATTCCCACTGTCATGCCGGTTGATGATCCCAAAACACTGCTGATATATCTTTATAAAAGTATGTCAATATCAAATGTATTGAAATATATCTACAGTATATGGAAATTAGATCAACCTCRTATTGTAATAACTCATTTAGTAATTTTATGAGGTAATTGATCATCTAAATATKTATCTGTGTTTAGGTAAGAGCTCATCAAGCTTGCAATGTAAAAAAAAAAAAAAGTTAAGTAAACTTTTAAAAATCTAGGTAATTAGATGCAATATGATTTCTACTATAGTTMACTCATCTTTGGCGCAGAAAAGTTCTGCTGACATAAATTCCTGAGTTGTCTCAACACATTTGCCAAGGGTTGAGTAAACTAGAAATCGTATTGCAGCTGGTTGCCTTGATTTTTACGTTGACTCTGTCAAGGCTCAGGAGAAGACCAAGATGCAGACAGTTTCGAGGTAACAAAAGGTTATTACAAAAACAGGGGGGCAGGCAAACAACAGGTCAAGGGCAGGCAGAGGTTAGTAATCCAGAGCAGAGTCCAAAAGGTACAGAATGGCAGGCTGACTCAGGGCAGGCAGAGGTCAGTAATCCAGGGTGGTGTGACTAAGTACAGAACAGCAGGTAGGCTCAGGGCAGGAAGAATGGTCCAAACCAGGAAAACAGGCATTAGATCAAGACAGGCGCACAGGAAACTGCTGGTTGGCTTGACAAATCAAAACAAACTGTCAGCAGACCATCAGAGAACACAGGTATAAATACACTGGGGATAATGGGGAAGATGGGCGACACCTGGAGGGGGGTGGAAACAAAAACAAAGACAGGTGAAACAGATCAGGGTGTGACAGACTCAACTTCTGATTTTAAGTCCTCTCTCCTTAAAGATGTAAGGATATCATCAACTGGGCAATAATTTGTAATTGAGAGATGGCTGTTGCATTTTTTWTTTTGATTGAGACAAGTATGTTAATAATGATGTACTTAGAGTCCCCTTTGACTCTGCTCTGACTAACAGCAGACCAGATAAACAGGTAAAACAATATGTAATATGTTAATGAGATACATTTCTTAAGCCAACAGTATGTTTTTAGGTTGCGAGTCTCAGCAAACTAAAGTCTCTTTTGTGATCACCTGAGCTRTTTGTGTTGCAATGGCGAACGTCAATATTTGAGTTCACTCAAAAGTGTTTTTAAAATTGTTCTCAGACTGAGCAAACATCATTGGGTTAGTGACGTATTCCATGTCAGCTCAACAATTTCCCAATTCGAAGTCCTGCCAATTAGTTTTTTTAAGCAAAGTAGTTATTATATTTTTACAGCATGCTGTTCTCAACCAGAAATGTACTTCTGCACTTAGTTCCTCATCACTAACATACAGTATATAAAGATGTTATTTTACCAGTTCAGTGTAGTTTGTGTAAGAGCAATACTTGCATTAATGCTGGACAAAATATTTAACACAACTGATTCAACTAATCAAGATTGTTTATTTTGTTGATTATTCGGTGTGTTGGGTTGGAATAAAAGCCTGCATACTCTGTCGTCTGGAGTTGGAGTTTTGGAGACCCCTGGTATAGTCTCTATCATGATTAATTGTTATTGAATTAGTCAACCAATGTGCTTTTTTTTTTGCATTCCATATAGTTAAAATATTACAGAAATGTATTATACCATATGTTCAACCCCCCCTGGCCATCTAGTTTTTCATTTTAAAATCTGTTCAATTCTGTGAAGTTGCACACAGTTTCCCAAGTTGCATCATGATGAACACACTAGATCAAAGGAAATATCGTTTTTTTTTTCTCTCTTTATAGATTATAGCATTGGACACATGAGTAGCCTATCATCTTGTTAACAATTGGTTGTCCATGTACTTTATGGAATCAATAGTTTTCACTCACACAGTATGATTTCATTTGTCTTGGTAGGTCAGAGTTCTTCAAACTCGTACAACCTTACAGGGAGACCTGGGGTCTTTTGCATTTGAATCAATACCATACCCTGAAGTTGAGAAACTGTATGGAAAAAATATTCATTCCTCTTAAGACTTCAGCTCAGAGAAACGGGTGAGTCTTTTGCTTTTCTTCAACATTGTCATTGTAGTGTTTTTTTTAAATCACAAATAATCATCTTGAAAATATAGATGTAGCCATCTCTGATTTGTCACTCCTGTCCAAGGAATTGAAACTTGGGGATAATAGGCAGTGAAAACAACTCTCTAACAGTGCTTAATGGACAGATGGCATATTAGGGTGCTAAATTATCCTTGGCACCTGAAATTGGCACACTTTACTTGAGTGACAAAAAMGCTTGTCAAAGCAATCATGACAGATTGATATCTGGCCTTGTATAGAGTGTGTGCCTAAATTCCCATTGGAGGAGTAGCTACAGTTAATAACTTGTCATGCTGTTTGGTGGTCTAGAGTTCCACTACAAAACCCACTTCACCTAATCTTATCAGATCAGTTAGCCCAATTACACTTGCAACAGTACACGGGAGCCCAAGCAACCWACCGTGGTCAAGTATGGAGCAATTAAGGAACCTCTTAAGCATCTGACCCTTTTTTCAATTTTTGCAAAAAATGACATACCCAAATCTAACTGCCTATAGCTCAGGACATGCATATTCTTGATACCATTTGAAAGGAAACACTTTGAAGTTTGTGGAAATGTGACATTAATGAATGATAATATAACACATTAGGTCTGGTAAAAGATAATACAAAGAAAAAAACATGCATATATATTTTTTKGAAATGCAAGAGAAAGGCCAAAATGTAATATTCCAGGTTAGGTGCAATTTAGATTTTGGCCACTAGATGGCAGCAGTGTATGCACAACGTTTTAGACTGATTCAATGAACCATTGTATTTCTGTTCAAATTGTTGTATCAAGACTGCCCAAATGTGCCTAATCAAATCAAGTTTATTTTATATAGCCCTTCGTACATCAGCTAATATCTCGAAGTGCTGTACAGAAACCCAGCCTAAAACCCCAAACAGCAAGCAATGCAGGTGTAGAAGCACGGTGGCTAGGAAAAACTCCCTAGAAAGTCCAAAACCTAGGAAGAAACCTAGAGGAACCAGGCTATGAGGGGTGGCCAGTCCTCTTCTGGCTGTGCCGGGTGGAGATTGGTTTATTAACACATTTTCAGGTTCATAACTGTGCACTCTCCTCAAACAATAGCATGGTATTATTTCACTGTAATAGCTACTGTAAATTGGACAGTGGGCTTTCTGACCATATCAGATATGTCTATGTACTGTGAAATGTTCTTGTTACTTACAACCTTATGCTAATCACATTAGCCTACGTTAGCTCAATCGTCCCATGGGACGGACACCGATCCTGTAGAGGTTCAAGAACACTTAACATCATTTAGAAATGTTATTAAAACAATTTGACCTGAAGTTTTCAGAAATTATATTTTAAAGGGAGTATCCTGTTTATATACATTACCAGTCAAAAGTTGGGACACCTACTCATTCAAGGGTTTTTCTTTATTGTTTTATATTTTCTACAAAACTATGAAATAACACACATGGAATCATATAATAACACACATGGAATCATGGAATCATGTAGTAACCCAAAAAGTTAAACAAATCAAAATATATTTTATATTCTTCAAAGTAACCACCCTTTGCCTTGATGACAGCTTTGCACACTCTTGGCATTCTCTCAACCTGCTTCAACTGGAATGCTTTTCCAACAGTCTTGAAGGAGTTCCCACATATGCTGAGCACTTGTTGGCTGCTTTTCCTTCACTCTGCGGTCTCATCCCAAACCATCTCAATTGGGTTTGGGTTGAGGTCGGGGGATTGTGGAGGCCAGGTCATCTGATGCAGCACTCCATCACTCTCCTTCTTGGTCAAATATCCCTTACATCGCCTGGAGGTGTGTTCGGTTATTGTCCTGTTGAAAAACAAWTGACAGTCCCATTAAACTCAAACCAGATGGGATGGCGTATCGCTGTGGTAGCCATGCTGGTTAAGTGTGCCTTGAATTCTAAATATATCAGACAGTGTCACCAGAAAATCACCATCACACCTCCTCCTCCATGCTTCATGGTGGGAACCACATACGCAGAGATCATCTGTTCACTTAGTCCGTGTCTCACAAAGACACGGTGGTTGGAACCAAAAATCTCAAATTTGGACACATACAGTACATAATCCATGTCACAGTTGTCTCAAGGCTTTTGATGCGTTCAATCACAGATTTGTGAACATTATTGGGTGATCCCAGCAGCGTACTATTGCAAATATGTGATTAGAAATGTAGCAACAGAACGTATCAAGTTTCAAGTTTTTAATGTCACATGCACAATTACAGTGAAATGCCTTCCTTAAACTCAAAACCCTACAATATAATAACCAATAACAATGTAATACTAGAAAAACACAATATGAAGAACACAATAAGTAAGCATACTATATACACGGTCCGTTCCAATACCATATCTACAATGTGCAGGGATACTGGAGTGATGGAAGTAGATCTCTACATAGGGGTAAGGTGACTCGGCAACAGGATATAAGATAAACAGAGTAGCAGCAGCTTGTATGTGAGTTGGTGTGCGTGTGTGTAGAGTCAGTATAAATGTACTGTATATGCATATTACGTGTGAGTGAGCAGATGGAGTGAATGTGTGTGTGTGTGAGTGTGTAGGGCCACGTGAGTGTGCATAGAGACAGTGCAAAAAATAAAAGGTCAATAAAGATACAAGGTTAGCTCAGTCTGTGTCGCTATTTTGTTTGCTATTTATCAGTCTTATTGCTTGGGGATAGAAGATGTTCAAGAGCCTGTTGGTGTCACACTTGATGTACCGGTACCGCTTGCCGTGTGGAAACAAAGAGAATAATCTATTGCTTGGGTGGTTGGAGTCTTTAACGATTTTCTGGGCCTTCCTTCCACACCGATTGATATAGAGGTCCTGGATGGCAGAGAGCTCTGCCCCAGTGATGTACTGGGCTGTCTGCACCACCCTCTGAAGCGCCAGGCGATCGAGGGTGGTGCTATTGCCATACCACACAGTGATGCAGCCAGTCAAGTTGCTCTCAACAGCTGTATAACTTTTTAACAATTTGAGGGCCCATGCCAAACTTTATGAAGACTTTGAATTTGGACTGCAGCCAATGAACAGCATTCTCACATAGGTATTCCTCTTATCTAGGTGGGTGAGGGCAGTGTGGAGAGCAATTGAGATTGCGTCATCTATGGATCTGTTGGAGCGCTATGCAAATTGGAGTGGGTATAGGGTGTCTGGGATAGTGGAGCTAATGTGTGCCATAATCAGCCTCTCAAAGCACTTCATGATTACAGAAGTGAGTGCTACAGGGCAGTGGCATGAAGCCTTAGATTTCTTGGGGACAGGAATGATGGTGGTCATCCTAAAATGTGGGTTTTACAGACTGGGAAAAGGAGAGGTTGAAAATTACCGTGAATATGCCTGCCAGCTGTTCTGAGCATGGCTTTTGACCTGATTAAAGACTTTTCTCACGTCGACCTCGGGTTGTTGCCGAACCTCACACCCGGCACGATGTTGTTGTTGTTGTCAAAACGAGCATAAAATACATTGAGTTCATCTGGTAGAGGCATCGTTGGGTCTTCCGTAATGGACTGTAGCCATATGCGGTGGGCATCGGAACCTGTGTAATATGATTCCACCTTATTTGTATATTGCCCTTTTGCTCGTTTAATGACTCTGTGTAGGCCRTAGCGGAACTTCTTGTACTTATTCTTGTCCTTGGCCGTAGCCTCAGGGTTGTCTGCGATAGCTCTGCGTGTGCTAGCCCTTTCCTTTAGTTTTGTGCCAACCTCTGTGTTAATCCAGGGCTTTTGATTGGGGAAACAGCAAACCCTCACCATGGGGATGCATAATGCAACATTTCCGATGCATAATGAAGCCGTTGACGGAGGTGGTTAGCTCATCAATGTTATCAGCGGAGTCTCAAAGCATATTCCAATCAGTGCTAGCAAAGCAGTCCAGGAGCATAATCTCTGATTCTGGTGACCATTTCTCAATGGAGCGAGTCACGGATTCTTCCTGTTTGAGTTTCTGCTTGTAAGCAGGAAGCAGGACTACGGAATCATGATTTTCTGATTTTCTGAATGGCGGACGAGGAAGGGCCTTGTATGCTTGCTTGTGTGTAGAATAACAATGAATTAGGACTTTTTTGCCCCTAGTGGCATTGGAGACGTTTTGATGGAAATTGGATATCACGTGTTTTAGTGACGCGGAATTCACATTTCTGGCAACCAGGAAACGGCCTCTGGATGTATGTTTTCTGGCTTGTTTATAGCCTAGTACAGTTAGATAAGTGCCAGCTTGTTATTTTTCTTGTCCTGAGGTGGACTGTACACAACAGTCTCGATAACAGTCGAAAACCGCCTCGGAAGGTAGAAGGGTATTCCAAGACGGGTTGACACTTCCACCATGCTGGAGTTAGCACACCAGTTGGTGTTGATAAAGAGGCAACCCCCCCCCCACCCCACTGTCCTGTCTACCTGGTGAATCCATCAAGTTGGATTTCGCCAAGCCCGGGGCAGATGAGTCGAAGTTGAAGCCAGAATTGGTGTCCAAAAGTTCTTGTCAATTGTAAGAAATTATAGCGGTTACATTTCGTGAAAATAAAGTGAAATAAATCACAAAATAGCTAAGTTGGGTTGGAGCTTGCGTAAAATGCAACAAACTACTCTAAACAGCATTGTTGTTTGAAAAGCATCTAAACAATATGTGTTACGAATGGGAAAGAAAGGTTTTCACAGTTGTATTGCTGAATTTCACCTTTTATTGTAAAAGATAAATGCGAACTTCATCATSCAAGAAGTACACGGAAGAAATCTACAGCCAAACTCATTCCATAAACCGGTCTAAATAACAGGTTAAATAACATAAATTAGCGGCCTAACAGCTAGGCTTGTTTACAATGTACCACATCTCTGGTGAGCACAAGGGAGTATATGTAATACTGTTTAGAAAAGAGATCTATGTCAGCTAAGCTAACAGCAGCTATATTATTTATGATGGCAGCCATGTTTGTTTATATTTGACAAACGAAAACTCCCTAATCCCAGAACGCTATTCACTGTAAGACGCAAATAAACAAAGTCAAAGATGGCTGTGCCTATTGCCTGAAAAATATTAACTTAGTTTGCCAACTGTTCAGCATATTACAAATCTTCGATGTACTTGTTACAGTGTACACAAGAGCCGGAGGAAATGACTTGACAAGACGTTTACAGTTTTTGACAAATCAAAAAGCAAATAAATGTTATCACCTCACAAAGCATCACCCCAAATACAAGCCTACTGCCTAGCCTAACCATAGTGCGAAAGCTAAACAGGGTTGCCAGATTTGGGAAGAAACAATTTAGGGGGTTTGTGGGTGCGGGTTCATTTAMTTTGTAGTGGATTTCAAGTTCATGGGGGGGGGGTAGAAATGGGGAAAGGTATTGTGGTGACATATGATGCAGGAAATACTACTATAATGGGGAATTTATCAATAAATGGCGGGCAAACACAGACGTTTATAAGCTGAATGCAAATATAACACCTGGAAAGGGAGGTCTAAGTTGGCAACCCTGAGTAATGATAGTTACAATCTAAGTCAGTCGAGTGAACCATCCCTTCACTTCGTTTTGTTATAACATCTTTGACCTGACAGACGTTTACGTAACAACCAGAATGCATTGTATGCTGTCAACAAACATGGCGCCACAAATATCTGTCATTTAGCTTAGCATTAGCTCATCAGAATCAGTACAACCTACCAAAAAGTATTTTACACACATCAAATGTGTCCATTACAATCTAACATTATTTTTGAATGACTACCTCATATCTGTACCCCCCCCCCCCMMACAGAAACACAGATTCAACCAAAAAGACGATGGAGGTTTTCCAATGCCTCGCAAAGGGCACCTATTGGTAGAAGGGTAAAAAAAAAAGCAGACATTGAATATTCCTTTGAGCGTGTTGAAGTTATTATTTACACTTCGGATGGTGTATCAATACACACAGTCACAACAAAGATACAGGCGTCCTTCCTAACTCAGTTGCTGGAGAGGAAGGGAGCTCCTCAGGGATTTCACCATGAGTCCAATGGTGACTTTAACACAGTTTAATGGCTGTGATAAAAGAAAACTTAGGATGGATCAACAACATTGTAGTTACTTCACAAAACTAACCTAATTGACAGAGTGAAAAGAAGGAAGCCTGTACAGAATATAAAATATTACCAAACCTTAACGTAACATGCTTAT
The DNA here is from genome assembly GCF_002910315.2 of Salvelinus sp. IW2-2015. Lineage (NCBI taxonomy): Eukaryota > Metazoa > Chordata > Actinopteri > Salmoniformes > Salmonidae > Salvelinus > Salvelinus sp. IW2-2015. The sequence continues at coordinate 69,413 of NC_036856.1, forward strand.
TTACAAGCCCTTAACCAACAATGCAAAAAATGTAAGATGTAAGAAACTACTTGCCCAAAAAAATTATTAAAAGTAACACAACAAAATAACAATAACTGTTGTGTAACCGAGTGAATGTGCAGGGGTACAGGTTAGTCGAGGTAATATGTACAAGTAGGTAGGGATAAAGTGACGATGCATAGATAATAAACAGTGAGTAGCAGCAGCGTAAAAAAGGGAGTCAATGCAAATAGTCTGTGTAGCCATTTGATTGACTGTTTAGCAGTCTATTGGCTTGGRGGTAGAAGCTGTTAAGGAGCCTTTTGGACCTAGACTTGGCTCTCTGGTACAGCTTGCCATTCTGTAGCAGAGAGAACACTCTATGACTTGGGTGGCTGGAGTCTTTGACAATTTTTAGGGCCTTCCTCTGACACCACCTGGTATGGAGGTCCTGTATGGCAGGAAGTTTGGCCCCAGTGATGTACTGGGTCGTACACATTACCTTCTGTAGCGCTTGCGGTTGGATGACAAGCAGTTGCCATACCAAGTGGTGATGCAACCAGTAAGGATGCTCTCGATGGTGCAGCTGTAGAACTTTAAGAGGATCTGAGGACCCATGCCAAATCTTTTCAGTGTCCTGAGGGGAAATAGGTATTGTCATGTCTTCTTCACGACTGTCTTGGTGTGTTTGGACTGTGATTATTTGTTAGAGATCTGGACACCAAGGAACTTGAAGCTCTTGACCCACTCCGCTACAGTCCGTCGATGAGAATGGGGGCTTGCTCAGCCCTCCTTTTCCTGTAGTCCACAATCAGCTCCTTTTTCTTGCTCACATTGAGGGAGAGGTTGTTGTCCTGGCACCACACAGCCAGGTCTCTGACCTCCTTATAGGCTGTCTCATTATTGTCGGTGTGTCACGAACGTCGTAGAGAGGAGACCAAGGCGCAGCGTGATTATAATACATACTTCTTTTAATAAAGAAATATACTGAACAAACTAATACAAAATKAACGTAACCGCTATAAACACTGAGTGCAGACATGCAACATCACATAGACAATAACCCACAAAACCAACATGGMAAATGGCAACCTAAATAGGATCCCCAATCAGAGACAACGATAAACAGCTGTCTCTGATTGGGAACCAATTTAGGCCACCATAGACCTACATTACCTAGACAATACCAAAACCCCATAGATATACAAAAACCCCTAGACAAAGTAAAACACCCATACCACCCTCGTCACACCCTGACCTAACCAAAATAATAAACTAAATAATAAATAATAAATAATAAATAATAAATAGAAAACTAAGATAACTAAGGTCAGGGCGTGACACGGTGTTCAAGCCTACCACCATTGTGTTTTCAGCAAACTTAATGATTGTGTTGGAGTCGTGCGTGGCCACGCAATCGTGGGTGAACAGAGAGTACTGGAGGGGACTAAGCACCCAACCCYGAGGGGCCCCCATGTTGAGGATCAGCGTGGCAGATATGTTGTTGCCTACCCTTATCAACTGGGGGTGGCCCGTCAGGAAGTCCATGATCCTGTTGCAGAGGGAGGTGTTTAGTCCCAGGGTCCTTAGCTTAGTAATGAGATTTGAGGACACTATGGTGTTGAATGATCAGCTGTAGTCAACAAACAGCATTCTCACGTAGATGTTCCTTTTGTCCAGGTGGAAAAGGGGAGTGTGGAGTAGAATAGAGATTGCGCCATCTGTAGATCTGTTGGGCTGGTATTGGAATACTAGTGGGTTTAGGGTTTCTGGGATGATGGTGTTGATTTAACCAGCCTTTATGGGTATTTTTTTATATTGTTTTCTTCACCTTTATTAAACCAGGTAGGCCAGTTGAGAACAAGTTCTCATTTACAACTGAGACCTGGCCAAGATAAAGCAAAGAAAGCAGTGCGACAAAAACAACAATACAGTTTCACATGAGGTAAACAAAAGTACAGGGGAAGGGGATGAGGTAGTTGGGTGGGCTATTTACAGATGTGCTGTGTACAGGTGCAGTGATCGGTAAGCTGCTCTGACAGCTCATGCTTATATTTAGTGAGGGAGATATACGTCTCCAGCTTCAGTGACTTGCAAATGGCAGCAGAGAAYTGGAAGAAAAGGCGGCCAAAGGAGGTGTTTGCTTTGGGAATGACCAGTGAAATATACCTGCTGGAGCGMGTGCTACAGGTGGGTGTTGCTAGGGTGACCATTGAGCTGAGTTAAGGCAGTGCTTTTCCTAGCAAAGACTTATAGATGACTTGGAGCCAGTGGGTTTGGTGACGAATATGTAGCGAAGGCCAGCCAACGAGTGCATACAGACTGTAGTGGTGGGTAGTATATGGGGCTTTAGTGACAAAACGGATTGCACKGTGATAGACTACATCCAGTTTGCTGAGTAGAGTGTTGGAGGCTATTTKGTAAATKACATCGCCAAATTCAAGGATCGGTAGGATAGTCAGTTTTACGAGGGTATGTTTGGCAGCATGTGTGAAGTAGACTTTGTTGYGAAATGGGAAGCCGATTCTAGATTTCATTTTGGATTGGAGWTGCTTAATGTGAGTCTGGAAGGAGAGTTTACAGTCTAACCAGACACCTAGGTATTTGTAGTTKTCCACAAATTCTAAGTCAGAACCGTCCMGAGTAGTGATGCTAGTCGGGCGGGCAGTTGCGGGCAGCGATTKGTTGAAGAGCATATATTTAGTTTTTCTAGCATTTAAAAGCAGTTGGAGGCCACGGAATGAGTGTTGTATGGCATTGAAGCTCGTTTGGAGTTTTGTTAACACAGTGTCCAAAGAAGGGCCAGATGTATACAGAATGGTGTYGTCTGCGTAGAGGTGGATCAGAGAATAACCAGCAGCAAGAGCGATATCATAGACATATACAGAGAAAAGAGTCGGCCCGAGAATTGAACCCTGTGGCACCCCATAGAGACTGCCAGAGGTCCGGACAACAGGCCCTCCGATTTGACACACTGGACTCTATCTGATAAGTATTTGGTGAAACAGGTGATGCAGTCATTTGAGAAACCAAGGCTGTTGAGTCTGCCGATAAGAATGCGGTGATTGACACAGTCGAAGCCTTGGCCAGGTCGTGAATACTGCTTTTTATCGACGGCGGTTATGATACGTTAGGACCTTGCAGTGCAGTGGGCAGCTGGGAGGAGGTGCTCTTGTTCTCCATGGACTTTACAGTCCCAAAACGTTTGGAATTAGTGCTACAGGATGCAAATTTCTGTTTGAAAAAAGCTAGCCTTAGCTTTCCTAACTGACTGTGTATTTTGGTTCCTGACTTCCCTGAAAAGTTGCTTATTGCGGGGCTATTCAATGCTAATGCAGAACGCCACAGGATCTTTTGTGCTGGTCAAGGGCAGTCAAGTCTGGGTGAACCAAGGGCTATATCTGTTCTTAGTTCTACATTTTTTGAATGACGCATGCCTAATCTAAGATGTGAGGAAAGCACTTTTAATAAGCAACCAGGCATCTTCTACTGACGGGAGAGGTCAATATCCTTCCAGGATACCCGGAACAGGTAAATAGAAAGGCCTGCTGACTGAAGTGTTTTAGGGAGCGTTTGACAGTGATGAAGGGTGTTCGTTTGACCGCAGGCTATTATGGAGCAGGCAATGAGGCTGAGATCCTGTTGAAAACAGCAGAGGTGTATTTAGAGGGCAAGTTGGTCAGGATGAAATCTAAGAGGGTGCCCATGGTTACAGATTTAGGTGTTACCTGGTAGGTTCCTTGAAATTTGGTGAGATTGAGGGCATCTAGCTTAGATTGTAGGACGGCTGGGTGTTAAGCATGTCCCAGTTTAGGTCACACTAACAGTACGAACTCTGAAGATAGATGGGGGGCAATCAATTAACATATGGTGTCCAGGGCACAGCTGGGGGCTGAGGGGGTCTATAACAAGTGACAACAGTGAGAGACTTGTTTCGGAAAGGTGATTTTTAAAGTAGAAGCTTGAATTGTTTGGGCACAGACCTGGATAGTATGGCAGAATTCTGCAGGCTTCCTAAGCCCCTACCTAAGTCAGGATTCAGACATGGCAAGGACATCAGGGTTGATGGAGAGTGCTAAAGTAGTGAATAAAACAAACTTAGGGAGGAGGCTTCTGATGTTAACATGCATTAAACCAAGGCTTTTACGGTTACAGAAGTCAACAAATGAGAGCACATGGGGAATGGGAGTGGTGCGGGGCGCAGGGCCTGGGTTAACCTCTACATCACCAGAGGAACAGAGGAGGAGTAGGATAAGGGTACGGCTAAAGCTAGAATAGATTCAAGCATAATGTACAGACAAGGGTATGTAGGATGTGAGCACAGCTGGAGGTACACTAGGCTTTGAGTGATGATGTGAGAGGTTTTGTCTCTAGAGGCACCAGTTAAGCCAGGTGAGGTCACCACATTTGTGGGTGGTGGGACAAAAGGTATTTCTAAGGCATATTGGGCAGGGCTGGGGGCTCTACAGTGAAATAAGACAATAATCACTTACTAAATAGCAATAGACAAGGCATATTGACATTAGGGTGAGGCATGTGTAGCCGAGTGATCATAGGGTCCAATGAGTAGCAATAAGTGAGTCAGGGAGCCAATTCAGTAGTCATTACTACGTTAGGCTAGCTGGAGACATGGCTATTCAGACAGCTAGCGGGCCGGGGATAGCAGATGGTCCTTCAGCGACGTCACAATGGAAGAGCCTGTTGAAACCGCCTCGGATGATTACATCGGCAGACCAGTCATGATTGACCGGAGGGGCTTCGTGTCGACAGCATAGGGTCCAGGCCAATTGGCAAAAGAGGTATTGTAGCCCAAGAATTAGCTGGTGGACCTCTTCGGCTAGCCAGGAGATGGGCCTAGCTCGAGTCTAGCTGATGCTTGCTTCGGGACAGAGACATTAGCCAGGAGTAGCCAATCGGATTGCAGCTAGCTAGCTGCGATGATCCGGTGTAGAGGTTCAGAGCTTGCAGTAGGAATCCGGAGATGTGGTCGAGAAAAAGCAGTCCAATATGCTCTGGGATGATATTGCGCTGTGCAGACTGGCAGGTATTGACCACTAGCAGTGGCTAACTGGCTAGCTTCTGATGGGGGTTCCATTTCTAAAGTATGAAAATAGCAAATCTGTACCACATTGGGTGAGGCAGGTTGCAGGAGAGTGTATTCAGTCCGTAGATGGAAAGTGAGATTAAAATATATATGAAATATATATGAAATTTGTGGTCACCYTGTGGTCAGTAATTGTGTTCTTTTTTTCAATAGTTGTGTAGTTTTTGTGGTTAGTAGTTATGGTCAGTAATTGTGGTCAGTCGTTTTGGTTAGTAGTTGTGGTAAGTAGTTAATTGGCTCAGTAGTTATGGTCAGTTGTTTTATGGTTATAGTCAGCAATTGTGTGGTTGTGGTCAGTAGATGTGAGGTTGTGGTCAATAGTTATGGTGAGTGGTTGTGTTGTTGTTGTCAGTAGTTGTGTGGTTAGTTGTGTTCAGTAGTTGATTGGTTGTGGTCCGTTTTTGTGTGGGTTCAGTAGTTGTGTGGTAAACATTTGTGTGGTTTTGGCCAGTAGTTGTGGTCAATGATTGTGTTTAGTAGTTTGGCTGTAGTCAGTAGTTGTGTAGTTGTGGTCAGTGATTGCTTTTAGTACTTTGGTTGTGTTCAGTAGTTGTGTGGTAACTAGTTGTGGTCAGCAGTTGTGTGGTTGTGGCAAGAAGTGGTTGTGTTCAGTAGTTGTGGTCAGTAATTGTGTTTTCTTTTTTTTTCTTTTTTCTTTTATTAAATTTTTATCCCATTTTCTCCCCAATTTTCGTGGTATCCAATCGCTAGTAATTACTATCTTGTCTCATCGCTACAACTCCCGTRCGGGCTCGGGAGAGACGAAGGTCGAAAGCCATGCGTCCTCCGAAGCACAACCCAACCAAGCCGCACTGCTTCTTAACACAGCGCGCCTCCAACCCGGAAGCCAGCCGCACCAATGTGTCGKAGGAAACACCGTGTACCTGGCCCCCTTGGTTAGCGCGCACTGCGCCCGGCCCGCCACAGGAGTCGCTGGAGCGCGATGAGACAAGGATATCCCTACCGGCCAAACCCTCCCTAATCCGGACGACGCTATGCCAATTGTGCGTCGCCCCACGGACCTCCCGGTCGCGGCCGGCTGCGACAGAGCCTGGGCGCGAACCCAGAGGCTCTGGTGGCTCTGGTGCCCTAGACCACTGCACCACCCGGGAGGCCCTGTAATTGTGTTTTCAATGGTTGTTTTAGTTGTGGTCAGTAGTGTTGGTCAGTAGTGTTGGTCMGTAGTGTTGGTCCGTAGTGTTGGTCCGTAGTKTTGGTCCGTAGTKTTGGTCCGTAGTKTTGGTCCGTAGTTTTGGTCYGTAGTTTTGGTCMGTRGTTTTGGTCAGTGGTTKTGGTCAGTAGTTGTGGTCAGTAGTTTTGGTTAGTAGTTGTTTTAAGTAGTTAATTGGCTCAGTAGTTGTGGTCATTAATTCTGTGGTTCAGTGTTGGTGTGGTCTGTAGTTGTGGTAAGTAGTTTTATGGTTGTGATCAGTAGTTGTGGTTAATAGTGGTCAGTATTTATGGGCAGTAGTTGTTCTAACTAGTGTGGTTAAGTGTTTGATGTCAGTAGTTGTGTGGTTGTGGTCAGTAGCTGTGGCCAGGAGTTTTGGTCAGGAGTGGTCAGTGGTTGTGTTCAACAGTTGTGGTTAGTAGTTTGGTGGTTCTTCGGGCCCTACAGTATACACATGGTAAGTTGTTGTGGTCAGTAAATATGGTCAGTAGTTGTGGTCAGAAGTTGAGTGTTCAGTAATTGTGTAGTTGTTTTAAGTAGATGTGGTCAGTTGTAGTGGTCAGTAGTTTTGTTGTTGTGGTCATTCGTTGTGTGGTTCAGTCGTTTTCTGGTCAGTAATTGTGGTCAGTAGTTGTGGTTTTTGTCAGTCTTTTTGGTCAGTAGTTTTGTGGTCAGTCGTTTTGTGGTCAGTCGTTTTGTGGTCAGTCGTTTTGTGGTCAGTCGTTTTGTGGTCAGTAGTTTTGTGGTCAGTCGTTATGTGGTTTAGTAGTTGTGGTTTAGTAGTTGTGTAGTTTTGGTCAGTACTTGTGTTCAATAATAATTTGTATTGTATTTATTATGGATCCCCATTAGCTGCTGCCAATTTTCAAAACGTTACAATACATTCAGAACAAACAGACTGAGTGGGCGGGGAGCTAGTAGGCCGAGTGGTCGGGGAGCTCACCTTGACTGGGGTGCTTTTGAAAAGGCCTATGTCAAGTGACATGGAGTCGGTGAGAWTCTCAAGCAAATTTACTGATACACAAAGCAACTCAATCAACATTGAAATTACAAGCAACATCCAATCCTCTCATACAGCATGGTTACACAAATCATTTTTTTWAAATCCATGTCACGCCCTTACCATAGAGAGCCCTCGGGGTTCTCTATGGTCTTTTAGGTCAGGGCGTGACTAGGGGAGTTTCTAGGTATTATATTTCTATGATGGTGTGTGTGTGTATGGTTCCAATTGGGGGCAGCTGATGATCGTTACCTCTAATTAGGGATCATACTTTGTGTGTCCTTTTTCCCACCTGTGATGGGGGATATTGTTTTGTATGAGTGCTTATGTAACTAGGTATTTCACGATCGTTATATTTTTGATGTTTCTGGAAGTTTCACTATCATTAAAATGTGGCTCTACTCACGCTGCGCCTTAGTCTAATTATTCATACGACGGTCGTGACAATCCAAATGTTTGCCTCAGCAACTGTTTGTAACAGCATCAATACAGAAAAATGTGGCTATATAATTTAGCTAGCTAGGCCAAATGGAATTGTCAGCACTATTTATCATGCTACATCACCTTAGACAATTTAAGTTGAAACTTTACAGGGTGGGTCTGGGTACTTTTCATTAAATATATACTTCATTGGCATGTTTATTGATTAACGAAAATGGTTCGCTCCTACAGACAGTAAGTCATATGGCTGTGGCTTGCTATATAAAGCAGGTATCGAGGCATTCGGTGCCAGGTGCGCCGGTTTGAACATATCAGAAATGGCCGGCCTCCTGAGCTTTCACGCACGACAGTGTCTAGGGTTTACCGAGAATGGTGCGAGAAACAAAAAACATCCAGTCAGCGGCAGTCTAGAGGGTGAAAACCGCTTGTTGATGAGAGAGGTCTAAGTACAGTGCCTTGAAAAAGTATTCATCCCCCTTGGCGTTTTTCTTATTTTGCTGAATTATAACCTGCAATWTGAATGGATTTTTTGGATTTCATGTAATGGACATACACAAAATAGTCCAAATTGGTGAAGTGAATTTGTTTTTTACTTGTTCCAAAAAATTCAAAAAATAAATTGCGGAAAAGTAGTGCGTGCAAATGTATTCACGCCCTTTGCTATGAACCCCCTAAATAAGATCTGGATCAACCAATAACCTTCAGAAGTCACATAATTAGTTAAATAAAGTCCACCTGTGTGCAATCTAATTGTCCACTAAGATTGCACACTAAGCAAGGGGCACCACCAAGCAAGCGGCACCCTGAAGACCAAGGAGCTTTCCAAACCTGTCAGAGACCAAGTTGTGGAGAAATACAGATCAGGGTTGGGTTATAAAAAAATCTGAAACTTTGAACATCCCACAGAGCACCATTAAATCCATTATTAAAAAATGGAAAGAATATGGCACCACAACAAACCTGCCAGGTCAGGGCTACCCAACAAAGCTCACCTACCAGGCAAGGAGGGAATTAATCAGAGAGGCAACAAAGAGACCAAAGATATCCCTGAAGGAGCTTTCCAAGCTCCAAAGTGGAGATGGGAGTATATTTCCTCGACACCTTAAGCCATACACACCACAGAGCTGGGCTTTACGGAGGAGTGTCCAGAAAAAAGCCATTGCTTAAAGAAAAAAATTAGCAAACACGTTTGGTATTCGCCAAAAGGCATGGGAGAGACTCCCCAAACATATGGAAGAAGGTAGTCTTGTCAGATGTAACTAAATTGTAGCTCTTTGGCCATCAAGGAAAACGCTATGTCTGGCGAAAACCCAACTCCTCTCATCACCCAGAGAACACCATCCCCACAGTGAAGCATGGTGGTGGCAGCAGTATGCTGTGGGGATATTTTTCATCGGCAGGGACTGGGAAACTGGTCAGCATTGAAGGAATAATGGATGGTGCTAAATACAGTGAAATTCTTGAGGGAAATCTGTTTGTCTTCCAGAGATTTGAGACTGGGATGGAGGTTCACCTTCCAGCAGGACGATGACTCTAAGCATACTGCTAAAAGCAACACTTGAATGGTTTAAGGGGAAACATTTAAATGTCTTGGAATGGCCTAGTCAAATTCCAGACCTCAATCCAATTGAGAATCTGTGGTATGATTTTAAAGGTTGCTGTACACCAGCAGAACCCATCCAACTTGAAGGAGCTGGAGCAGTTTGCCTTGAGGAATGGGCCAAAATCCCAGTGGCTAGACGTGCCAAGCTTATAGAGACATACGCCATGAGACTTGCAGCTGTAATTGCTGAAAAAGGTGGCTCTACAAAGTATTGGGGGGGGGGGTGAATAGTTAGGCACACTCAAGTGTTCAGTTTTTTAAATCTTATTTCTTGCTTGTTTCACAATAAAGTATTTTGCATCTTCAAAGTGGTAGGCATGCTGTGTAAATCAAATTATACAAACCCCCAAAACAATTCAGGAATAATAGGAAAAACGCCAAGGGGGATGAATACTTTACTTTAGAAGGCACTGTAGAAGCGAAGAATCGTGAAAGCTAACAGGCGKGCCACAAACAGGCAGATAACGGTGCAGTACAACAGTGGTATGCAGAACGGCTTCTCGGAATGCATAATTCGTCAGTCCTTSTCACGGATGGGCTATTGCAGTAGACAACCACACTGGGTTCCACTCCTATCAGCTAAAAACAAGAAGTGTTTCCAGTGGGCACGCGCTCACAAACACTGGAATATTGTGTAGTGGAAAAACATTGCTTGGTCCAATGTATCCCGGTTCCTGTTGCATCATGCTGATGGCAGASTCAAGATTTGGAGTAAGCAGCATGAGTCCATGGCCCCATCCTGACGGGTGTCAATGGTACAGGCTCGTGGCAGTGGTGTAATGGTGTGGGGAATATTTTCCTGGTACACGTTCGGTCCCTTGATACCGATTGAGCAACGTTTGAATCTCACACCTTGTAGAATCCATGCYCCAAAGAATTCAGGCTGTTCTGGAGGGAAAGGGGTGTCTAACCCGGTACTAGATGGGTGTACCTAATAAACTGGTCACTGAGTCCCTTGATGTCAAACAATACATATACTGTGTATTGACTATCAATGATGTCAAGAAGTGTGTATGCATTTTCCACTTGGCATGTGTCTTGCTGTAATGACATGACAACTGCATCTGAGTTTCGGGAAACCCTTCCCCAGCTTTAGTTCTTCAGCCAGCATGGAACAAGTTCGCCAGTAACTAGCTAATAACAAACACAGATGAAAACGGAAACCTATAAGTATCTCTGCCTTAGATTAATCGGGGAAATCTGTAATTATATTTGTTGACGCACTGCAGTCAAATTTGGGCACCAGTAGACTAGGTACCTAACTATGTAAACAACGCCCCTCTGTGAACACACCTTCTGTGATTTTGGTTAGAAGGTGGTACTTATTTAAAAAATGTCACCATTGGTAAAAATATGTATAAATGTACTGTATTTGCAAATATGATCCAAAAATATAAAATTGTCAAGAACAGCTGCCCAAAAATGTTAGACTCATGAGCACAGACATTCAAAACGAGTAAATCAAGTATTGTTGAATTCAGTGTTACATTTTTGGGGCTTAAATTCATTCTACTGGGAGTTATCTTAAGCCTCGTGAGTGATCCGCTCCCTGGAGTTAGTGTTGATAACTGGAGTTTATTGGGACAGAGTATTTTTAACTCCATTAAGAGTAACCAGAGACAGGGAGTTAAATCTATGGAGTTATCCACAGATATGGGAAGGGCATCATTGTAAATATTTCCCAGTATGCTCTGTCACAGGTTGATTTGTATAATTGTTTCAATATCAGTGATAGCAGCATGTAAATTGATTTTTTTAAATCTTATGCTACACCAAGGTAAGAAACATACATTTTTCTAAATGTATCAAATCTGTAAGTGGTTGGAGTTATAGCTACTGTTAGTGAGATAGTTGTTCCAGTTTACATGGTGTAGGTAGTCTCCATGACATGTATTATTTTCACTACTCTGACAGGCATTCTAAAAGCAGTTTGTGGGWGATAGCTTCCTTCAAGTTGGATCTAACAGAGATTGGATATTACATTGCAAACAACCATAATGTGACACATAAGGTATATTCAAATAAGGTTTAACATGCTGACCGCACCAGCTACATGTGTGCGGTTGCGTGCGCCGTCATGCGCATGTTGATTTTGTCTATCCCCACCAGATGCGTTCATGACACACAGGTTAAAATACTTGACCTAACTGTGAACCAACTATATTAATTTGGGGACAGATCAAATCAAAGTTTATTTGTCACGTGCGCCAAATACAACAGGTGTAGACCTTTCAGTGAAATGCTTACTTACAGGCTCTAACCAATAGCAAAAAAAAGGTATTAGGTGAACAACAGGCAGGTAAAAAAATAAAACAACAGTAAAAAGACAGGCTATATACAGTAGCGAGGCTACAAAAGTAGCGAGGCTACATACAGACACCGGTTAGTCAGGCTGATTGAGGTCGTATGTACATGTAGATATGGTTTAAGTGACTATGCATATATGATGAACAGAGAGTAGCAGTAGAGTAAGAGAGGGGGTGGTGGGTGGGACACAATGCAGATAGCCCGTTTAGCCAATGTGCGGGAGCACTGGTTGGTCAGCCCAAATGAGGTAGTATGTACAAGAATGTATAGTTAATGTGACTATGCATATATGACAAACAGAGAGTAGCAGCAGCGTAAGAAGAGGGGTTGGGGGGAGCACACAATGCAATAGTCCGTGTAGCCATTTGATTACCTGCTCAGGAGTCTTATGGCTTGGGGGTAAAAACTGTTGAGAAGCCTTTCTGTTCTAGACTTGGCACTCCGGTACCACTTGCCATGCGGTAGTAGAGAGAACAGTCTATGACTGGGGTGGCTGGGGTCTTTGACAATTTTTAGGGCCTTCCTCTGACACCGCCTTGTGTAGAGGTCCTGCATGGCAGGCAGCTTAGCCTCAGTGAAGTACTGGGCCGTACACACTACCCTCTGTAGTGCCTTGCGGTCGGGAGGCCGAGCAATTGCCGTACCAGGCAGTGATGCAACCAGGATGCTCTCAATGTTGCAGCTGTATAACCTTTGGAGAATCTCAGGAGCCATGCCAAATCTTTTTATTTTCCTGAGGAGGAATAGGCTTTGTTGTGCCCTCTTCACGACTGTCTTAGTGTGTTTGGCCATTCTAGTTTGTTGTTGATGTGGACACCAAGGAACTTGAAGCTCTCAACCTGCTCCACTACAGCCCCGTAGATGAGAATGGGGGCGTGCTCGGTCCTCCTTTTCCTGTAGTCCACAATCATCTCCTTAGTCTTGGTTACGTTGAGGGATAGGTTGTTATTCTGGCACCACCCGGCCAGGTCTCTGACCTCCACCAACAACGACGAGACAGCCTATAGGGAGATCAGGCCTACCACTTGTGTAATCAGCAAACTTAATGGATGGTGTTGGAGTCGTGCCTGGCCATGCAGTCTTGGGTGAACAGGGAGTACTGAGCACGCACCCCTGGGGAGCTCCAGTGTTGAGGATCAGCGTGGCAGATGTGTTGCTACCTACCCTCACCACCTGGGGGCGGCCCGTCAGCAACCAGGATAAAGTTGCAGAGGGAGGTGTTTAGTCCCAGGATCCTTAGCTTAGTGATGARCTTTGAGGGTACTATGGTGTTGAACGCTGAGCTGTTGTCAATAAATAGCATTCTCACATAAGTGTTCCTTTTGTCCAGGTGGGAAAGGGCAGTGTGGAGTGTAATAGAGTTTGGATCATCTGTGGATCTGTTTGGGCGGTATGCAAATTGGAGTGGGTCTAGGATTTCTGGGATAATGGTTATTGATGTGAGCCATTACCAGCCTTTCAAAGCACTTCATTGTAAGGAACGTGAGTGCTATGGGTCTGTAGTCATTTAGGCAGGTTTCCTTTGTGTTCTTGGACACAGGGACTATGGTGGTCTGCTTGAAGCATGTTGGTATTACAGACTCAATCAGGGACATGTTGAAAATGTCAGTGAAGACACCTCCGAGTTGGTCAGCACATGCCCGGAGCACACGTCCTGGTAATCCGTCTGGCCCCGCGGCGCAGGGGCCTGTTTGTTGTTTATGTTTTGTTTATGTTTACCTGTTTAAAGGTCTTACTCACGTCGGCTACGGAGAGGATGATCACACAGTTGTCCGGAACAGCTGATGCTCTCATGAATGCCTCAGTGTTGCTTGCCTCGMAGCGAGCATAGAAGTGATTTAGCTCGTTGGTAAACTCGTGTCACTGAAGCTGTGCTTCCTTTTRTAGTCTGTATTAGTTTGCAATCCGAGACGGTGAAGTATGATTAAATCTTAGGCCTGTATTGATGCTTTGCCTGTTTGATTGTTCATCGCAGGGCATAGCGGGAATTCTTGTAAGCTTCCGGGTTAGTGTCACACACCTTGAAAGCAGCAGCCCTAGCCTTTTAGCTCAGTGCGAATGTTGCCTGTAATCCATAGCTTCTGGTTGGGGTATATAAGTACAGTCACTGTGGGGACGACATCCTCGATGCACTTATTGATAAAGCCAGTGACTGATGTGGTGTACTCCTCAATGCCATCGGAAGAGTCCCGGAACATGTTCCAGTCTGTGATAGCAAAACAGTCCTGTAGTTTAGCATCTGCTTCATCTGACCACTTTTTTATAGACCCAGTCACTGGTGCTTCCTGCTTTAATTTTTGCTTGTAAGCCAGAATAAGGAGGATAGATATGTGGTCGTATTTACCAAATGGAGGGCGAGGGAGAGCTTTGTATGCATCTCTTGTGTGTGGAGTACAGGTGATCTTGAATTTTTTCCCCTCTAGTTGCACATTTAACATGTTGATAGAAATTTGGTAGAACTGATTTTAAGTTTCCCTGCATTAAAGTCTTTCGCCAGTAGGAGCGCCGCCTCTGGGTGAGTGGTTTCCTGTTTGCTTATACAGCTGACTGAGTGCGGTCTTAATGCCAGCATCTGTCTGTTGTGGTAAATAATCAGCCACGAAAAGTATAGCTGAAAACTCTCTAGGCAAGTAGTGAAAGATTGGTGGAATCTGTGTGGGTAGCTGGACAGGTGGGATGACGGACAGTGAAGGTGAACAGGTGGTCACATGTCAGGTGACAGAGGAATGGATGAGACTGAGGCAGGAATTCCTTTAACCATAAAATTGTATATTTATGTAGTCTGTGCTGCATAACAAAGGAAACAAAATAACATGTATCCAATCAAATTCATAATCACAAAGATCAAATCATAACAATCATTCATTATTAACATAATTTAGGGACTTCAACAATCCAGTTCATTAAGAAGTCAATAGTAATCATCCGTGAGTCATTTAGGCTCGTAACTATTTATCATAAATCATGAAAGAATACAAACAGTGAATGGTTATTCAATCTATAATCCCCTTTAGTTTGATATCAAAGTCGATCAGTTAGCAAACAATGACGTTTSTCATTTCACCCTTTCCATTGTCTTCATGTGTACATGTAATTCATTTCAGTACATATTAACCATATTGATTGCATAATTGGCCTATGAGGATCCGTAGGGCCGTGAACATTGACCATTCACATTACACAATATGTTTGAAGCGTGCGCTCCAAGCCGCGCTCCACGGTAATAACTATAAACAACAACTGATGGCCAACTCTCCCGATCGCAACAGATAGTTCAGATGAAAGGTAACAGAGTCGGTGGACTTATGGACACACAGAACTTCTGGAGCAGACGGAGTTAAGGAAGAGAAAGCAGCGAGATCAGGCGATGGCGTTTTCCTCCTTTTATGGGGATGAGATCTGTCGGTCATTGCCACCTGACCTTATTAAAGCACCCCTGGCCCAGCTGCGTAAGTGGCCATGAATTAAAGGATTATTCCACCAACTCCATGGGCCTTTTCTACAAGTAGGGTGGCCTGCCATTTATCACAATATACTCTACTTCAGGCAAGCAAAATCTGAGACTTCCTCAGATTTCGTGCACCAGCAGTTTACAAATACCCACAGACAGCCCCCCCTCGTCTTAGAGCGTATATCCCGCTAGCTGAATATCCATGTCGTCATTCGGCCACGATTCCGTAAAACATAGGATATTACAGTTTTTGATGTCCCGTTGGTAGGATCGTACCTCGTCTAGTTTATTGYCCAATGATTGCACGTTGGCGAGTAATATTGACGGTAACGGCAGCTTTCCCACTCGCCTTTTCCAGGTCCTGACCAGGCATCCGGCTCTTTGCCATTGTTAGCCACTGCTAGCGGTCTTTACCCTTAGCTCAGACACCAGCCGCTTTAGCCCGGATAATACCTGCACAGCGCAACATCAGCCATGAGCATATCGGACTCCTTTTTCCACTACATTACCGGATTCCTGCCGCAAGCTCTGGACCATCACACCGGATCATCGCAGCTAGCTAGCTGCTACCGAGTGGTTATTGTGGCTAACGCGGTTGTCCAGAAAAAAAAATTATAACATAACTAGAACGGGAGGAGTTTGCATTTTGGCGCAGTCCAGGCAGTGCTGAGGGGGAGCTAGCCTCGCGTTAGGCCCAACTCCTGGCTAGCAAACGAAGTACACCAACTACAATACCTCTCTTGCAATTTGGCCTGTCAACACGGAGCCTCGCCGATCCATCACGACTGGTCTGCTGGTTTGCTGACGTAATTCGGCCGATGTGCTCTCAACCGGCCTCTGCGTCGTTGATGTCTGTGAAGACCCATCTGCTAGCCCCGGACCGCTAGATATCTGAATGCCATGTCTCCCGCTCACCTAGTGTAGTAACGACTACCGAACGGCTCCCTGTTGCATCTATTGCTGATCATTGGACCCTATGATCACTCGGCTACACAGCTGATGCCTGCTGGACTGTTCAATAACATGGTACGTCATTTGGTTTATCTGTTGGCCCCAGCCTCGAACTCAGGCCCTGTGTGTAGCAGGGCACATATACTACCCACCACTGTGACCTGTATGCTGTCGTTGGCTGGTCCTCGCTACATATTTGTCGCCAAACCCACTGGCTCCAGTTCATCTATAAGTCTTTGCTAGGTAAAGCTCCAGCTTATCTCAGCTCACTGGTCACCATAGCAACACCCATCCGTAGCACGCGCTCCAGCAGGTATATTTCACTGGTCATCCCCAATGCCGACACCCCCTTTGGCCACCTTTCCTTACAGTTCTCTGCTGCCATTGACTGTAACGAATTGCAAAATTTACTGTAGCTGGAGACTTATCTCCCTCACTAACTTCAAGCATCAGCTGTCAGAGCAGCTTACCGATTGCTGCAGCTGTACACAGCCCATCTGTAAATAGCCCATCCAAACAACGACCTACCTCATCCTCATATTTGTTTTAGTTTTTCTGCTCTTTTGCACACCGGTATTTCTACTTGCACATCCTCATTTGCACATCTAGCACTCCTGTGTTAATTCCTAAATTGTAATTACTTCGCCACTATGGCCTATTCATTGCCTTACCTCCTTATTTTATTTGCACACACTGTATACAGTTTTTTTTATTGTGTTATTGACTGTACGTTTGTTTATCCCATGTGTAAGTCTGTGTTGTTGTTTTTGTCGCTTTGCTTTATCTTGGCCAGGTCGCAGTTGTAAATGAGAACTTGTTCTCAACTGGCCTACCTGGTAAATAAAGGTAAAAAAAAAAAATGAAGACATTATAGTACAATATTATGGGGAATGAGAGGGCTACTTACACCGTGTTGGAAAGGGATCACAGCAGTGATTGAATGAGGGTATGAGGCATGAGGCGAGGTGTTCAGAGGCTTGACCAGTGCATGACAGGATTTGACAGGGAAGACAAAAAAACAATAGCACAACACACTACACAGTTAGAAAAAAGAGAGCAAAGAATGAGTTGGTCCATGCAAGAAGTAAAATAATGTATGTGTAATAATGTGATTGTGTATGTGATTGACTCTACATACAGTAATGAGAGAAAATTGATAGGAGTACTGACAGTGCTAGGAGTGGAAACATTCAATGTGCCAGTGTATGAGTGGGCACATAAGACATGACTTCAGTTCATGTCAGGAGAAAGTTGACAATGGTAGTGGAGTAGTCATCACCTCTTGATTTAGGGAACAGTAGGGGACTTAGCTGGAAATACAAATAGCAGATACATTCCATTACAGTTGTGCCATCGTAGGTTTGGACAAGTTTCTGTATGAACTTAAACTCAGACATCTCAAAATTCATAAAGTCAAACAGACTGYGCATCTCGCCCACTTGACACGTCAAACTATCCCAAGAAACGTTCCTGACTAAAGCCCTGATCATCCACATACCTGACGAAAACTGACAACTGCAAGCAGACTGGTGGCACCATAGGTCTCAGAGCGGTGGGGCAATTTTTAGCAGTTGATCAGGCATAAAAATCATCAMATTTTTATCCCATACAGCATGTCAGATTTCTAATGCTTAGGTGTAGCCTAGGCTGCTGCAACATTTATGTCATGAGATTTTGCTTGTGTCTGTCTGGAGTGATTGTGTTTTCACCTTTTGATAAATAAATACCCGAAGAAAGTGGAAAGCCTACTTGAGCGCACGCGAAAAAAATGCACTGCATCAACCTCTCTCTTTAATCAAATTTTTAATGGATGATGTGATGGAAGCTTTCAAATCATTCAGAATTGTTTTTGACATCGCTGAAAAGACAGTCGAAAGTTCGATATGTTCAGCAAGTAAAGCCTCATAACGTGCAATTCCCTCTGCAAGCTCCTTGTAGTTAAATAAAGGTTAAATAAACAAATTAAGTTGCCCTTATTGGTAGAACTTTCCCTTTCGTTGTGTCCTTTAAAAGCAAATTCTTGCATGCCCTGCTTTTGTTTTTCATTTAGTGGAACGATCAATGTTCTACAGGTCACTGTACCCACCTTTCGACCAAGGCTCAGACYTTCCAAAAAGCAGACAAGGCCAGCAATACAGGCGGGCTGATGAAATGTTCCCTGTTAACCAGCTATACTTTCGATACCAGTTGGTATTGAACGCTTTCTCCTTTTCATCCTTCATGAAACTGATCTCAGACAGAGGTCGACCCTCGCTTTTAATTCACTGTTAATCTCTATCCAACAATGTAACCAAGCCTCTCAACACATAGAACTCCCATTTAATGCTCTGTGGCACAATCCCAATACAACTCACCAGGTTAGTTCTCTGATCCTAATTCTATGATTGGATGGACAACATGCCAGTTTATCCTGCAAAAGATTTGATTGGTTGGAGGACGTCTTCCGGAAGTGGTCATAATTACCATGTATGTCTATGAAAGGGGGTGAGGCCTACGAACCTCCTAGGTTTTGTATGGAAGTCAATGTAGCCAGAGGAGGAAAGAAGCTAGTTGTCCTCCGGCTACACCATGGTACTACCCCAGACAGTGCTGTTGAAGTTAATGTAGACCTTTATTGCAAAACAGTGTATTTTAATATATTATTTGGAGACATATATATATTTAGTACAGTTTCGTCAAAAAGGATAACTTTAAAAAAATGTTTCAGTTTTTTATTTTTATGAAATTTCAYTGAGGAGGATGGTCCTCCCCTTCCTCCTCTGATGAGCCTCCACTGGTTGCTAGGTAATTTGTCCTGGAAAGTAAACTTTGGGTTGTTATTTTACCTGAATCTTTGTAGAAGTTTGACCCATGTCATACAAAATCGTGTTCTCTATTTGTATTTATTAGGGATCCCCTTGACATCCCCATGCCAAGGCAGCAGCTTCTCTTCCTGGGGTCCAAACATATGTGYATATATATATATACACACACACATGTTTGGACCCCAGGAAGAGTAGCTGCTGCCTTGGCATAATAATTTGTTTTTAACTGACTTGCTTAGTTAAATAAAACAATWAAAAAAATATATATATATTTTTTTAAATGCCCTATGGGACTCCCAATCACAGCTGTGATACAGCCTAGATTTGAACCAGGGTGTCTGTAGTGACACCTCAAGCACTGAGATGCAGTGCAGTGCCACTGCGCCACTCAGGAGCCCAAGTTTAAAGCACTTACATTACATATAAATCAAAAGATAAAACAGTACATCATATAACATTATTACTCTACAATTATTCCACAGATAAAAAGGGGAAACATAGTTAGTTTTCTTTGATAAAACCTCTTCTTCTGTGGATTTTATATGGTGGTTGGCAACCAACTTTGAGGTGTATTACCGCCTCCAACTGGACAGGAGTGTGGATGTCGCTCATCTTTAAATCACCCATGTGGGTACATGCTYGTAAAAACCAATGAGTAGATGGGAGAGGCATGACTTATTCTATTTTAGCGCCTGGCTACGCAAACGTCTGTTAACGCGCTCGAGCAGTTTGGGTGACATGAGTGAATAACATTATTTTGCAATGCTTGCGCACAATGTGGGCGGTCTGGTCAGCATGTTACACCCTTTTTACTCAAAGGAAGTAAACTCAAAAAGGAATGTACTGTGCTGTAGTTGATTGTTAATTCATAACAACACAGAAAAGTGAAAAATTCCAAGGGAGATGATTAAAAACCACACTGAAAATAATAAAATGKCAATCGGAGTTAAATTTAAGCAACTCTGTGCTGGATATTTACTCCAATTAGTGTCGTTTTAACTTCAAAAATATCAATACCATGACCAGAATACTTTTAACAAAAAATGGGGATGGGACCATATAAACCCCCAAAATAGTGTTACATTTGACTCCATAGAAGTTGAATTAATTCTTGCAATTTTACTGGGTAGGACTTTTGTACTAAAAGAATAACTTTTGCCCTTGGTTTCGGGTTGTTTTTTGAAAAAGAATCACTGTTTTCGATTTTGCATTTTGTGGGTTGAATGCTGTATAACACAGAATTAAACAATTGATWGTAGTGACTGACATAACTATCCCTAATTATGCTCTAACCATCATTTAGTCACATTACTTTACTTAAATAAAATATTTTGATTTGTTTTTATTATGACGATGACTTTATTATGTAAGGAATAAATGTCTCCGTTCTGTACATTATCTTTGAAATAATGGACGACGCAGTGGGACAAAGTGGAGCCGAGTCCCTTCACTGAGACATAACATTTATTTTTATTACTCTATTTACGTTGGTAACCAGTTAATATTATCAATAAGGCACCTCTGGGGTTTGTGATATATGGCAAATATTCCATGGCTAAGTGCTGTATCCAGGAACTAGGCGTTGTGTTATGCATAAGAACAGCTTTTTACATTCATAAACCATGTCGCGTGCCATTCTAAAACTGCCTGCTGTTAACACTTTGTTCAGTCATGTTACATCACTGGTTAGACAGCTAACTTTGAGGCACCGAAAGGAAGGAAAAGGGATAGCTTCTTCAGGAGATCAATGATCACAGCATAGCAAGAAATGTATAACAGATCTCTTGCACGCTGTCATCACAAACGTTACATTTTTAAAGAGACAGTGTACCATTTTCAAAGTAATGCATGTCAATATTTTTTTTTTTACACAATGTAGAAACCTTATATTCCACAAATGACTTTGTAATTTCAAAGACAGGTATTCGTATCAACGTTTCTGACCCGATTCAGGAAACTAGGCGTATGTCGTGGGTCACTACTCCACAGGGGAGCCATTTGAACGTTAACTTTTTTATTTTCATAAAAATTGTTTTTTTTTGCGTAAATGCCTTCTTGAACATGTGAATTTTCATGTGCCTTAATAACAAACTTGTATGCCATCTGTAAATATGAATAAAAYTGTTAAATACAAAGCGTATTTGGTTAAGCCACAGAAAAAGTGGGCAACCTTCCCGCTACCCATGATTGGCCGAGAGATGAGTTTGGATTGGTCTTCCATATAGCACACTTCTGTCTATTTGAGATGGTCAGTATGTGTAGGTAATCCTGTCTAACACTGCTTTTTTTTTTATGGATCGTGTAGTAAAATGTAACAAAAGACTCAACTATGCAAGTATCCATTTCAATAGAACGYCACTGCATCAACTGTTTCAGAGCACTCTCGTCTGAGTGTGCCAGAGAGCAGAATAACTGATGAATTTACAATCGCTCAACACCGGTTGAATATGGCCGGTGTTAGTAAAGGTCGGCAAAAAAGCGTGATGAAAATGTTGCCTGGAGCACAGTTACAGTCACCAACGCTCTGAATAACATTAAAACAGCCTAACCAGCTCTGTTAGGGTGAGTAAAATGGTCAGAGTTTGGGTGGGGGTTAAAGCTTAAGATGATTCTTATGGCATTGCACACGGTCAGTGTGACCCAGGGTGACTTGACACAACAACTGGCCAAGCAAGTTGTACATACAAAATGGAAATGACACAGGACGTCTTATTTAATGAAACGGGTTGCAGAATGCCGTGAAGCATTCATCCATGTATACGGGTAAGAGTCTAGCTACAGTTTCAGATATTATAAAKGAAAGGGAAAGGGGGATATCTAGTCAGTTGTACAACTGAATGCCTTCAACTGAAATGTGTCTTCCACATTTAMCCCGACCCCTCGGAATCAGAGCGGTGAGGGGGGCTGCCTTAATCGACATCCACATCTTCGGCAGCCRGGGAACAGTGGGTTAACTGCCTTGCTCACATGACAGAGATTTTTACCTTGTCAGCTCGGGGATTTGATCATACAACCTTTCGGTTACTGGTCCAACACTCAAAAGCTTACTGTTAGTTAGCTAGCTGATATTAGATGGCTGGCTCGCTAGCTAACATTACGTTTATGATCTGTGTGTAGTAATGTTTTCTCAGAATGCCCTTTCATATTCGCTAGTTATAGCCTAATGTTAACTAATTAACTAGCTAACATTGAATCTATTTGGTTAACTTTAGCTAGCTATAACAATCGGTTTGTATTGCTAGTGCTCTATGGATAGGGATTATGTTGGTTTATTGTTTAGCAAGCTAGCTAGCTACATGTCTAAACAAAATACCCCAAGTTAAAGCTTACTGCTAGCTGACGTTAGATGGCTGGCTTGCTAGCTAACATTACGTTTATCTGTGTCGAGTAACACTCAGATTTCCATATACATTGCTTGTTATGGCCTAATGTTAGCTAGCTAACTAGCTAACGTTGAACCTATTTGGTTAGCTTTAGCTAGCTATGACAATCTTTTTTTATTGCAAGTACAATACGGATTAGGATTATGGTTCATTGTTTAGCTAGCAAGTCTAAACAAAAGACTCCACTTCGCCAGATGATTACATGACCCATCAAGTTAGCCAAGTGTGTCAGATGGTGATTACGGCTATCTATTGTATAATAATACCAAAATATTTGTATCTGGCATTTGTCTTTCAGAGTCAGTAGATGCTGTGTGTTAGCATTTTAACTTCCAGTTTCCAAGATTATGTTTGTGTATGCAGTGTTGCTGCTCTACACATTTGTAGGTAAGTGAAACTTACCTGTTAATGATGCATTAAAAAATGATATTACATTTTACGTTACATTTTCTTTTCATGAAATATCTTAATGTTCTTTTGTTGTTTGCAGGTGCACTATCTTTCTGACCCTATGCAGCCCGGTCCCATCTACTTTTTTACTCCTCGCAAGTGTGGCTTGTTTGCTTTGAAGGAATACCACAACAAGTCAACTACAGTACAAGTTGGAAGTTTACATACACTTAGGTTGGAGTCATTAACTTGATTTTCAACCACTCCACAMATTTCTTGTTAATAAAACAAACTATAGTTTTGGCAAGT
The DNA here is from genome assembly GCF_002910315.2 of Salvelinus sp. IW2-2015. Classification (NCBI taxonomy): domain Eukaryota; kingdom Metazoa; phylum Chordata; class Actinopteri; order Salmoniformes; family Salmonidae; genus Salvelinus; species Salvelinus sp. IW2-2015. The sequence continues at coordinate 92,306 of NC_036856.1, forward strand.
CGGTTAGGACATCTACTTTGTGCATGACAAGTAATTTTTCCAACAATTGTTTACAGCCAGAGTATTTCACTTATAATTCACTGTATCACAATTCCAGTGGGTCAGAAGTATCATACACTAAGTTGACTGTACCTTTAAACAGCTTGGAATATTCCCGAAAATGATGTCATGGCTTTAGAAGCTTCTGATAGGCTAATTGACATAATTTGAGTCAATTGGAGGTGTACCTGTGGATGTATTTCAAGGCCTACCTTCAAACTCACTGCCTCTTTACTTGACATTATGGGAAAATCTAAAGAAATCAGCCAAGACCTCAGAAAAAGAATTGTGACTCCACAAGTCTGGTTCATTTCTTGGGCAAATTTCCAAATGCCTGAAGGTACCACGCTCATCTGTACAAACAATAGTATGCAAGTATAAACACCGCTCAGAAGGAGAGCGTTCTGTTTCCTAGAGATGAACGTACTTTGGTACGAAAAGTGCAAATCAATCCCAGAACAACAGCAAAGGACCTTGTGAGGATGCTGGATGAAACAGGTACAAAAGTATCTATATCCACAGTAAAATGAGTCCTATATCGACATAACCTGAAAGGCCGCTCCTTAAGGAAGAGCCACTGCTCCAAAACCGCCATAAAAATTGCCAGACAACGGTTTGCAACTGCACATGAGGACAAATGTCGTACTTTTTGGAGAAAAGTCCTCTGGTCTGATGAAACAAAAATACAATTGTTTGGCCATAATGACCATTGTTATGTTTGGATGAAAAAGGGGGAGGTTTGCAAGCCAAAGAACACCATCCCAACCGTGAAGCATGGRGTTGGCAGCATCATGTTGTGGGGGTGCTTTGCTGCAGGAGGGACTGGTGCACTTCACAAAATAGATGGCATCATGAGGCAGGAACATTATGTAGATATATTGAAGCAACAGCTCAATACATCAGTGGCATATGCAAAATGCAATAGAAGGTATAAAATACARTATATACAGTTGAAGTCGGAAGTATACATACACTTAGGTTGGAGTCATTAAAATGTGTTTTTCAATCACTCCACAAAATTCATGTTAACAAACTAAGACATCAGTCAGGAAGTTAAAGTTTGGTCGCAAATGGGTCTTCCAAATGGACAATGACCCCAAGCAAACTTACAAAGTTATGGCAAATGGCTTAAGGACAACAAAGTCAAGGTATTGGAGTGGCTATCCCAAGCCCTGACCTCAATCCTATAGAAAATGTGTGGGCATAACTGAAAAAGCATGTTACACCAGCAKTGTCAGGAGGAATGGGCCAAAATTCACCCAACTTATTGTGGGAAGCTTGTGGAAGGATACCCAACACGWTTGACCCAAGTTAAACAATTTAAAGGCAATACTACAAAATTCTAATTGAGCGTATGTAAACTTYTGACCCACTGGGAATGCGATGAAATAAATAAAAGCTGAAATAAATCATTCTCTATACTATTATTCTGACATTTCACATTCTTAAAATAAAGTAGTGATCCTAACTAACCTAAAACAGGTCATTCTTACARGGATTAAATGTCAGGAATTGTGAAAAACTGAGTTGAAATGTATTTGGCTAAGGTGTATGTAAACTTCCGACTTCAACTGTACATATGAGATGAGTAATGCTAGATATTTAAACATTATTAAAGTGTTATTATTAATAAAGTGATTAGTGATCCATTTATTAAAGTGGCCAATGATTTCAAGTTTGTATGTAGGCAGCAGCCTCTCTGTGTTAGTGATAGCTGTTTAACAGTCTGATGGCCTTGAGATAGAAGCTGTTTTTAAGAAGTGAAGACATCATTTAAACAATTTATTTTGCTCTCCCGCACCTAAAAATAGCACTACACCATTGAAATTGAAGGAAAGTTGGCGGGTGCAAAACCTATAGGAGGTCCCATGTAAAAAAAAAAAAGACCCCCCCCCCCTATAGAAATCAAATGCCCGTCCAACTGATTCATTCTTGCGCCAAACCTGTGTCTGACAAAATCACTACTGCAGCAGCAGTTCTTTAAAGTAGATGAGGCATCATTTTAAGATGGCTGATTTAACAACTATCAATCAATTAGATGTATTGTCAGGTAGAGATGCAGTGGCTTGCGAAAGTATTCACCCCCTTGGCATTTTTGCTATTTTGTTGCCTTACAACCCGAATTTGGAGGTTGGTATCATTTGCTTTACACAACAAGCCTACCACTTTGAAGATGCAAAATACTTTTTATTGTGAAACAAACAAGAAAAAAAAAAAACTGAACTTGAGCTTGCATAACAATTCTCGCCCCAAAAGTCAATACTTTGTAGAGCCACCTTTTGCAGCAATTACAGCTGCAAGTCTCTTGGTGTATGTCTCTATAAGCTTGGCACATCTAGCCACTGAGATTTTTGCCCATTCTTTAAGGCAAAACTGTTCCAGCTCCTTCAAGTCGGATGCGTTCCGCTGGTGTACAGCAATCTTTAAGTCATACCACAGATTCTCAATTGGATTGAGGTCTGGGCTTTGACTAGGCCATTCCAAGACATTTTAATGTTTCCCCTTAAACCTGCTGGAAGGTGAACCTCCGTCCCAGTCTCAAATCTCTGGAAGACTGAAACAGGTTTCCCTCAAGAATTTCCCTGTATTTAGCACCATCCATCATTCCTTCAATTCTGACCAGTTTCCCATTCCCTGCCAATGACAAACATCCCGACAGCATGATGCTGCCACTACCATGTCTCACAGTGGGGATGGTTTTCTTGGGGTGATTAGAGGAGTTGGGTTTATGCCAGACATAGCATTTTCCTTGATGGCCAAAAAGCTCAATTTTWGTCTCATCTGACCAGAGTACCTTCTTCCATATGTCTGGGGAGTCTCCCACATGCCTTTTGGGGAACACAAAACGTGTTTGCTTAGWTGTTTCTTTAACTTCTCTGCGCTACGGATCCCTTTAGCGGGATCATTTTCCTAAACAACCGCTGAGTTGCAGGGCGCAAAATATTACTAACAATATTTATAATCATGCAATCACAAGTGAAATATACCAAAACACAGCTTAGCTTGTTGTTAATCCACCTATCATGTCAGATTTTGAAAATATGCTTTGCAGCGAAAGCAATCCAAGCTTTTATGAGTGTACCAATCAATGCTACAACAGCTAGCCCCAAATTAGCATGGTCACGAAAATCAGAAAAGCAGTAAAATTAATCGCTTACCTTTGATAATCTTCGGATGTTTGCACTCACGAGACTCCCAGTTACACAAATGTTCATTTTGTTCGATAAATATTACTTTTATAACAAAAAAACGCCATTTGGGTTGAGCGTTATGTTCAGAAAACCAAAGCCTCGTTCCGTTCTACGAAAATTCCAAAAAGTATCCGTAATGTTCGTAGAAACATGTCAAATGTTTTTTATAATCAATCCTAAGGTTGTTTTTAACAAACATAATCGATAATATTTCAACCGGACCGTAACCTATTCAATAAAAGAGAGAAAGAAAATGGAGAGCTACCCCTCTCGCGCGCAGTAMCTAATCAGAGGACACCTGACTAGTTTTGAAAAATCTCGCTCATTTTTCAAAATAAAAGCCTGAAACTATGTCTAAAGCCTGGCCACAGCCTGAGGAAGCCAGTGGAAAAGTAATCTGGTTGATACCCCTTTAAATGGAAGAAAGACGGGCCAGGAAACACAGATACAAAATTAAAAAAATCACTTCCGGGTTAGATTTTCTCAGGTTTTCGCCTGCAGAATCAGTTTTGTTATACTCACAGACAATTTTTTGACAGTTTTGGAAACTTTGGAGTGTTTTCTATCCTAATCTGTAAATTATATGCATATTCTACGATCTGGACCTGAGAAATAGTCCGTTTACCTTGGGAACGTTATTTWAAAAATAAAWAAWAAATCTGACCCCTAGCRTCAAGAGRTTTTTAAGCAATGGCTTTTTTTCTGGACAATCTTCCATAAAGCCCAGCTCTGTGGAGTGTTTGGCTTAAAGTGGTCCTATGGACAAATACTCCAATCTCTGCTGTGGAGCTTTGAAGCTCCTTCAGGGTTATCTTTGGTCTCTTTGTTGCCTCTCTGATTAATGCCCTTCTTGYCTGGTYCGTGAGTTTTGGTGGGCAGCCCTCACTTGGCAGGTTTGTTGTGGTGCCATATTATTTCCATTTCTTAATAACGGATTTAATGGTGCTCAGTGGGATGTTCAAAGTTTCGGATAGTTTTTTTATAACACAACCTTGATCTGTACTTCTCCACAACTTTGTCCCTGACCTGTTTTGGAGAGCTCCTTGGTCTTCATGGWGCCACTTGCTTKGTGGTGCCCCTTGCTTAGTGGTGTTGCAGACTCTGGGGCCTTTCAGAACAGGTGTGTGTGTGTGTGTRTATATATATACAGAGATCATGTGACACTTAGAATGCACACATTTGTACTTTATTGAACTAATTATGTGACTTCTGARGGTAATTGGTTGCACCAGATCTTATTTAGGGGCTTCATAGCAAAGGGCTGAATACATATTCAGGCACCACTTTTCAGTTTTTTTTWAACAAGTAATTTTTTTCTCTTCACCAATTTGGACTATTTTGTGTATGTCTATCACATGAAATCCAAATAAAAATCACAGGTTGTAATTCAACAAAATATGAAAAACGCCAAGGGGGATGAATACTTTTGCAAGGCCCAGGCGTRTTCAGGCAAAAACCAGTGAGAACAGGCAGCTGTAGGCGCAATGRATTCTGGTCATTGTAGTTAATTGCCACATTCTGCGCTTTACTTCGATGAATATTGGTGTGTTGAAAACTTCACCTCCCTACAACTTCCCACAGCTCATGCTTCATTAGAATTCTCTGTAGAGAAATGGCGSGTTGAGCAAAAAAACTACATGGAATTCAAATAGGCCTAACTGACCCGACGTCATTGACCTAGTTACTTAAAAACTGAAAATAATTGCTTAGCACTAGATGCCGAATTAACCATGTTTATTCAGCAACTGTGTCAGGAATTGCTATCCCTTATTGAAGTTTTACACAGCTGCAGTCAAGACATTTCCCCTAACATCAAYAGACTACTAAGGGCCACCATCACCCTTCCTATGACTTCATGTACTGTTGAGAGACTCTTCTCCACTACAGGCCGTACCAAACAATATGTATAGGCCTAAAGTGTTTGTATTGTATTGTGTGGCTGTTTTCATATGGCAAAAAGTGTACACTTTTGGGCTTAATGAAAACACTTTCATAGCTTTCTTTTTCTGTTCTTCCTTGCGTTTTTGTTCAATAAGCTGTTTTTGCATATATTCAGTATTTATATTTTCATATTTCCGAGCTGTTGTACCTGTATAGTAGAGCGCTGCTTTGATTGGGAGTGGTCGATCTGATCTGATAATATACTGATTATTTCATGAGGTTGGACTGTCGGATTGAACACTTTATCCATATTTTGTGATGGTATAATTYTTCCCATTTTGTCACTGCAATGGCCTGCTTTTGTAGAATCTCTCTTTCTCGGACAGTCAGCCTGTGTTGTCAGCGGTGTTGTTGTAAGCRTTTTTTTATTTGCGCACTTGCGCTGCTTACTTAGCAGTAATAACGTGCTTGTTTGTCAAAGGAAATTTGTGGTGTTTTTGGTCATATTTTTGCTGGAAAATGTATGTTCAGCCACTTAGCAATTTCTGCATATGCCAGTGCCAAACACACCGTTTTTTTGTGTATGAGTGTGTATATGCACTTCACCAGACTAAAACCGCATACTGTAATAATAACCGCATACTGTAATAATAGCATATGCATTTTTGCCTAAGCACCTTCATATGACATGGATAAAACATTTAGCAAAGTAATAGTATCTGTGAAACCAAGGTTAGTGTTCCAATATTCCTTCAAAGTTAGGCTTACAGTGCCCCCTAATGCTCAGACATGATACACACAGGAGTGCTGTATTTTAGTAAAGATATTGGCCAGGCCCATAGCATGATACATGATGAGAAGTCATTCTACTATCTGAAGGTTCAATGGGAGGAAGTGCAAATTGTACTTAAAAAATATATATATATTCGTGGTTATTGTTTGTATATCTATTGTTTTGTCAAGGACAAAATGCGTGTGAACGAATTATATTCTGTGAAACCCTTGATGGCAGTGTGTGAATACGACCGTGAGACGAAATCTGTAGAGTGGATAGAGATTCCCGTAGAAACCTGTAGAGTGGATAGAGATTCCTGTGGCAACGCTCTTGTAAATGGCCAACCTCAGATGGCTTTTGGGTTGGCTAATTTAGGCTCCCTAATGAGCTGTGTCTCAGTCGGAGTAAGTGAGAATAGGAGAAAGAGAGAAGCGAGGGGTAGGCCTATTCTTCTGAATCACTAGATTTTTCATTTGCTAATGCCTTTGTTCAAAAGTCATTGTCACACCTCTCTGCCTAATGAGATCAGTACAAGGTCTGGTTACCCTTGTCCTTTCTGATGTGACATGTCGACTGATCTGTAACAGATTGTGTGCATTCAGGAAGAACAGCATTGGGACATTAGGTAAATCATAATGTGATGTTAGATATGTAAACTTGAACATAATAGTGCAGCCAATGTTCTCATTATACTCACCCTGTTGTTTGGATGGTGATATATTTTCTAAGCTTAGCACCATCTGGCTAAATTATCTCATGATAACTGAAGCCATAGGTGAAGTCCTGGGTTAAGATGTGGTAACGGTCTATGGCTGCCAATGTTACTGATGACAATGTCAATTTGTTCAGTCACAAATATGATAATACGTAATGAGGCTATCACTTTATGGTAAGGCAGCCAAATCATCGTCATGGAACTATGTTACATTACTGTGACCAACCACACCTGAGACAGTATTCAATCAAATGTGAATGTGATGGCCACGCAGCGTAAATATCCCATATCCTTTGCACTTCAACATTAATTTGTACCAAACATTTTAGTGACCAAACAATTAAGGGAAAGGGGGGCGGAACGACTCCACAAATGGTTTTAATTTCAAATATCACAAGCATAACTTTATTACATTTTTGGGTCCCGCTTTAAATGATGTTCAGCTTATAAGGCTGCATAAAGCCTTCTTAATGCCTTCACAAGTGCTACATAAATGTTACAAAGCATCTATAACCATAGGTCATGCTTTACAAAGGGTTTATAAATATGGCATAACCGTGTGACATAATCACCAATGTCAAATATGATATGAACATGTGCTTTATAAAGGGTGACGTGCTCTAAAGTGATGTCACATTACACCTAATCTCATTCCCAGACACTTCCGCCCAAGTGTGCAGAAGGTCTGGTGGAACAACGCATCAAACTTGGCCTTCATTAGTTAGGGTTAGGTTTACAATTACATTTTAAGAAGATAAATTGTGTAAATGGGCAGGGTTTAGCAATAATGACTTTTTAACTGTGTTAAGTAGTGATGATGATAAATACTTTACTCGGTAAGGTCACTCCTATAGAATGCTATCGTCACTCCCACTAAGGCCAACTTTAAATGGTTGATATCCCAGGCTTATATGTGCTGTTTGTGCAATAGCCTGGGGACAACGTTACAGCAAGAAACACTTACCTTGATGAAAGCCCCCAACCTAAAGACATTGAAAGTTTCTTTCCTCTGGAACCAAGTTACATGTTCCTCAGTACGCAAACATGCACACAACAAAAGAACGAGCCATACTGCACAGTGTTTTGGCCCAGTCAGGTCTTTGACACATTCACCCTCTCCCCCACTGAAAGATCAGCCACAAAATGTTGGCACCATTGTAACAGGTTGTAATCAAGCCCTCGTCTCCAGCGCGGTAACAGAAGAGGAATATCTAATGCAGTAGTCTCAGGTTGGACTACTACAAATGATCTTAGTTCTGATACATTCACACACCTACAAAATGCAACCTTTGCAGGTCCATCAGCCTATTTGAATACTTCACACCCTACAGTAACCCATGGATCATGAGAGAACCTTCATAAATCAGCAGAACGTTAATAACCTATTTATTGACACTTAATGTCGTGTCCTGTAATGCTTAGTTTGAAGTGAGACACCTTCAGTCATTCATAACACATCCATAAATGTATTCTATCATATGACGCTGTACTTACAATAAATTCAGACCTATTTGGTAATTTATAACACCAGTCAAAAGTTTGGACACACTTATTCATTCCAGGGTTTTTCTTAATTGTTACTATTTTCTACATTGTAGAATAATAGTGAATACACCAACTATGAAATAATACATATGGAATCATGTAGTAAACAAAGTGTTAAAAATCTAAATATATATWTTTTTTGAGACTCAAAGTAGCCATCCTATGCCTTGATGACAGCTTTGCACACGCTTGGCACTCTCTCAACCAGCTTCATGAGGTAGTCACCTGGAAATCATTTAAATTAGTGTGTGCCTCCTTAAAAGTTAATTTGTGGATTTTCTTTCCTTAATGCATTTGAGCCAATCAGTTCTGTTGTAACAAGGCAGGGGTGGTAAACAGAAGATAGACCTATTGGTTCTTGCCTCTCTTCCTACCGTATCTACTGCATGTTGGTTCCAACCTTAAAGTAACAACAAACAAAGTTAGCAGGTCTGTTAGGAAATGCCTTTGTTACACCATCTGGATAAGGGCATTTATGTGCTGCGCAAGAAACTAAATGGGAAGATGGGAAACTCCATTAAATTCATGTTATTATAGTCCTTTTTCATTTACAAATATCATGATGTGACTATGAGACATGGCTGTAATTTAGCTGAGCCTGCTATCTAGCTAAATTTAGTCTAGCTAGCAATTGCTGTGAAGCCACCGAAATTATTTGAAATAACAATTGAGGTAGCTACAGTATGTAATGTAACTCAACACTTAACTACTACAAACTAATTTAAATTTCAATAAATAMAGGTTAAATTAATAGGTTTTTCGCTGTCCAGTGGCAGAAAGGATTTGATAACTCATCACACTCATCACATAATCATCAACACTAAAAAAGTACTTCCGGGTCCCCCACGTAATAGTAGAAAAGTGTCAATAAACATTCATGATATATGAAAAATAATTGTCTGAACTTTAACAGTGATGCATATGTGTTCATATTTAAGTGACATTTGCATTAAATGTGGATTTTAAAACATGTTCCAAGGTCAAATAACTGCCCCCAATGTGAATAACTGGATTTGGAATACATATTGTCGTAGAGCAATAACTATTCTGGGTGCAACAGTAAAAGTATTGTATACTCAGCAGGGCCTGTATAATGTATATATGGTTTCATTTCATGGGTGTGCATCTACATTAATGTGCATGCTACCATGATTATATATAATCCTGAATGAATTGTGAATAAAGATGAGTGAGAAAGAGGCATAAATATCATACCCCACACAAAAAATACTAACGTCCCCTGTTCTTGTAATGGTGACAGGTTAGCATGTCTTGGGGCACAAAACAAACCAGCAAATGCATCCAACTAAATTGCAGTCACACGCTTGATGTAGTCATTGCGTGCTATGAATAGGGTACCAAATACTTAACTTTTTACTACTTTAACACACAGATACGTAAATTTGTTCCAATGCTTTTGGTCCCCTAAAAAGGGTTTACTATGTACAAAAAGTCAAATGAAATCAAAGTTTATTTGTCATGTGCGCCGAATACAACAGGTGTAGACCTTACTGTGAAATGCTTACTTATAGGCTCTAACCAATAGCGCAAAAAAGGTATTAGGTGAACAATAGGTAAGAAAATAAATAAAAACAACAATAAAAATACAGTAAAAAAACGTAGGGAGGCTATATACAGTAGCGAGGCTTTAAAAGTAGCGCAGCTACATACAGACACTGGTTAGTCAGGCTGATTGAGGTCGTATGTACATGTAGATATGATTAAAGTGTAGCGTAAAGAGGGGTTGGTGGGTGGCGGGACACAATGCAGATAGCCCGGTTAGCCAATGTGCAGGAGCACTGGTTGGTCGGCCCAATTGAGGTAGTATGTACATGAATGTATAGGTAAAGTGACTGTGCATATATGATAAACAGAGAGTAGCAGCAGCATAAAAGAGATTAGTAGCAGCGTAAAAGAGGGTTGGGGGGACACAATGCAAATAGTCCGGGTAGCCATTTGATTACCTGTTCAGGAGTCTTATGGCTTGGGGGTAAAAACTGTTGAGAAGCCTTTTTGTCCTAGACTTGGCACTCCGGTACCGCTTGCCATGCAGTAGTAGAGAGAACAGTCTATGACTGGGGTGGCTGTGGTCTTTGACAATTGTTAGGGCCTTCCTCTGACACCGCCCGCTGTAGAGGTCCTGGGTGGCAGGCAGCTTAGCCCCAGTGATGTACTGGGCCGTACGCACTACCCTCTGTAGTGCCTTGCGGTCGGAGGCTGAGCAATTGCCGTACCAGGTAGTGATGCAACCTGTCAGGATGCTCTCGATGTTGCAGCTGTATAACCTTTTGAGGATCTGAGGACCCATGCCAAATCTTTTTATTTTCCTGAGGGGGAATAGGTTTTGTCGAGCCCTCTTCACGACTGTCTTGGTGTTTTTGGACCATTCTAGTTTGTTGGTGATGTGGACTCCAAGGAACTTGAAGCTCTCATCCTGCTCCACTACAGCCCTGTCGATGAGAGTTGGGGCGTGCTCGGTCCGCCTTTTCCTGTAGTCCACAATCATCTCCTTAGTCTTGGTTACGTTGAAGGATACATTGTTATTCTGGCAACACCCGGCAAGGTCTCTGGCCTCCTCCCTATAAACTGTCTCGTAGTTGTTGGTAACCAGGCCTACCACTTGTGTCATCTGCAAACTTAATGATGGTGTTGGAGTCGTGCCTGGCCATGCAGTCATGGGTGAACAGGGAGTACAGGAGGGGACTGAGCACGCACCCGTGGGGGGCTCCAGTGTTGAGGATCAGCGTGGAAGATGTGTTGCTACCTATCCTCACCACCTGGGGGCGGCCCGTCAGCAACCAGGATAAAGTTGCAGAGGGAGGTGTTTAGTCCCAGGATCCTTAGCTTAGTGATGAGCTTTGAGGGTACTATGGTGTTGAACTCTGAGCTGTAGTCAATGAATATTATTCTCACATAAGTGTTCATTTTGTCCAGGTGGGAAAGGGCAGCGTGGAGTGCAATAGAGATTGCATCATCTGTGGATCTGTTTGGGCGGTATGCAAATTGGAGTGGGTCTAGGATTTCTGGGATAATGGTTATTGATGTGAGCCATTACCAGCCTTTCAAAGCACTTCATTGTAAGGAACGTGAGTGCTATGGGTCTGTAGTCATTTAGGCAGGTTTCCTTTGTGTTCTTGGACACAGGGACTATGGTGGTCTGCTTGAAGCATGTTGGTATTACAGACTCAATCAGGGACATGTTGAAAATGTCAGTGAAGACACCTCCGAGTTGGTCAGCACATGCCCGGAGCACACGTCCTGGTAATCCGTCTGGCCCCGCGGCGCAGGGGCCTGTTTGTTGTTTATGTTTTGTTTATGTTTACCTGTTTAAAGGTCTTACTCACGTCGGCTACGGAGAGGATGATCACACAGTTGTCCGGAACAGCTGATGCTCTCATGAATGCCTCAGTGTTGCTTGCCTCGMAGCGAGCATAGAAGTGATTTAGCTCGTTGGTAAACTCGTGTCACTGAAGCTGTGCTTCCTTTTRTAGTCTGTATTAGTTTGCAATCCGAGACGGTGAAGTATGATTAAATCTTAGGCCTGTATTGATGCTTTGCCTGTTTGATTGTTCATCGCAGGGCATAGCGGGAATTCTTGTAAGCTTCCGGGTTAGTGTCACACACCTTGAAAGCAGCAGCCCTAGCCTTTTAGCTCAGTGCGAATGTTGCCTGTAATCCATAGCTTCTGGTTGGGGTATATAAGTACAGTCACTGTGGGGACGACATCCTCGATGCACTTATTGATAAAGCCAGTGACTGATGTGGTGTACTCCTCAATGCCATCGGAAGAGTCCCGGAACATGTTCCAGTCTGTGATAGCAAAACAGTCCTGTAGTTTAGCATCTGCTTCATCTGACCACTTTTTTATAGACCCAGTCACTGGTGCTTCCTGCTTTAATTTTTGCTTGTAAGCCAGAATAAGGAGGATAGATATGTGGTCGTATTTACCAAATGGAGGGCGAGGGAGAGCTTTGTATGCATCTCTTGTGTGTGGAGTACAGGTGATCTTGAATTTTTTCCCCTCTAGTTGCACATTTAACATGTTGATAGAAATTTGGTAGAACTGATTTTAAGTTTCCCTGCATTAAAGTCTTTCGCCAGTAGGAGCGCCGCCTCTGGGTGAGTGGTTTCCTGTTTGCTTATACAGCTGACTGAGTGCGGTCTTAATGCCAGCATCTGTCTGTTGTGGTAAATAATCAGCCACGAAAAGTATAGCTGAAAACTCTCTAGGCAAGTAGTGAAAGATTGGTGGAATCTGTGTGGGTAGCTGGACAGGTGGGATGACGGACAGTGAAGGTGAACAGGTGGTCACATGTCAGGTGACAGAGGAATGGATGAGACTGAGGCAGGAATTCCTTTAACCATAAAATTGTATATTTATGTAGTCTGTGCTGCATAACAAAGGAAACAAAATAACATGTATCCAATCAAATTCATAATCACAAAGATCAAATCATAACAATCATTCATTATTAACATAATTTAGGGACTTCAACAATCCAGTTCATTAAGAAGTCAATAGTAATCATCCGTGAGTCATTTAGGCTCGTAACTATTTATCATAAATCATGAAAGAATACAAACAGTGAATGGTTATTCAATCTATAATCCCCTTTAGTTTGATATCAAAGTCGATCAGTTAGCAAACAATGACGTTTSTCATTTCACCCTTTCCATTGTCTTCATGTGTACATGTAATTCATTTCAGTACATATTAACCATATTGATTGCATAATTGGCCTATGAGGATCCGTAGGGCCGTGAACATTGACCATTCACATTACACAATATGTTTGAAGCGTGCGCTCCAAGCCGCGCTCCACGGTAATAACTATAAACAACAACTGATGGCCAACTCTCCCGATCGCAACAGATAGTTCAGATGAAAGGTAACAGAGTCGGTGGACTTATGGACACACAGAACTTCTGGAGCAGACGGAGTTAAGGAAGAGAAAGCAGCGAGATCAGGCGATGGCGTTTTCCTCCTTTTATGGGGATGAGATCTGTCGGTCATTGCCACCTGACCTTATTAAAGCACCCCTGGCCCAGCTGCGTAAGTGGCCATGAATTAAAGGATTATTCCACCAACTCCATGGGCCTTTTCTACAAGTAGGGTGGCCTGCCATTTATCACAATATACTCTACTTCAGGCAAGCAAAATCTNTGATCGTACCTCGTCTAATTTATTGTCCAATGATTGCACGTTGGCGAGTAATATTGACGGTAACGGCAGCTTTCCCACTCGCCTTCTGCGGGTCCTCAACGGGCCATCCCGCTCTGTGTACCCTGTACCTGCGTTTCTTCCTCTTGCAAATAACGGGGATGTTGGCCCTGTCGGGTGTTTGAAGATTGTCCTGTGCGTCTTTCTTGTTGAAGAAAAAATCTTTGTCTAATCCGAGGTGAGTGATCGCTGTCCTGATCTTTTTTACCATAAGATTCGGTTGCAGAAACATTATGTACAAAATAAGATACAAATAATGCTACAAAAAAAAACACATAATAGCACAATTGGTTGGGCGCCCGTAAAACTGCTGCCATTTCTTCCGGCGCCATTTTAACACAAAATTGCTGTCATTTCTAAATGGTTCACCCGATATGGATGAAAATACCCTCAAATTAAAGCTGACAGTCTGCACTTTAACCTTAGCCATTGTATCACTACTGGAGTACAGAGGCAACAAATAGATACAACAATTTCACTGTCCAAATACTTTTGGAGCTCACTGTATATCATAAGTCCTTTCTTTTATGGACTAATTTCACCCTAACATAGCTGTCTGAAACTCCTGGTTTACATACCACATCAAGCCTGCAAGTCACATCATGCTGGCTTGCAATGTGATGTGTAATTCTTATTGGATTCCAGCCGTAGTGAGGATATCAGTCATTCTGCATTCAGAATGACTGCCAGGGTAGGGAAGATTGTTGAGATCATAGAGAATACCTAAATCATAACTACTGGAACAGCCATCTCAGTTACGGGTGCAATACGTCTAACTACTAAAAGATTAGATTAGTATAGAAAAATATATGTTATTTATGTTTGTGTAGGATAAAATAAATCAACCAATCAAAGTATATACATGCAAAACACAGGTATTGAAACAAACAATTCTGAAAATCAAGCTGCAAGAGCACATGCTTGGAAATATGATAATGATCGCCGTGGATTTTAATTGTTTTGAACAAACATGAATATGTAATTTTACACAACATRCCTGTTCAAATTCAGATGACTTCGAGCAGAGTTTGTTGAGTAAACGCATTTGAACACAAACTCAAATTATTGTATTTTTGAAGTCTAATCAACTCACAGAATAATATTGATTTAAGTAATTGGTTAAGTTGGCTTTTTTACAGTACACTTGAAAACACTAATTATTTACTGACTGCCTCGGACCACTCATAGAACAGCTAAGTGTGTCGTTAGTCTTTTTTGCCAGTTAATACACCGAAGATATGCACTAACATAGAATCAAGATGTTTATCTTTATCTCTGTGACCGCCAATTACTTCAGAGCAAAGTTGATAACTTATACAAAGTTGCTATTTTTTGCAATGTTACTAACAGATTCAAATGTATATCGAGATCTCTGCACTAAAAGATAAATACAGTTTAGGCTACATAGGCCTTTATATTTCAGTTGCATAATATAGCTAAATCACCTTAGATATATTGTGCTAAAGTCTTAGGCTTTTTGCCTCAATAGGTCTATTTCATGATGTGTAACAACAGGTGCGCAATGATGTGCCAAATCTGTCATTGTCACGTTCCTGACCTGTTTTCTGTTAGTTTTGTATGTTTTGTTGGTCAGGACGTGAGTTTGGGTGGGCATTTCTATGTTTTGTGTTTCTATGTTTAGGTCTATTGTAATCAGCCTTATATGGTTCTCAATCAGAGACAGGTGTTTGACGTTGTCCTCTGATTGAGAACCATATATAGGTTAGCTGTTCACACTGTTTGTTTGTGGGTGGTTGTCTCCTGTGTCTGTGTATATGTTTTCACCATACGGGACTGTTTCGTTCGTTCGTTCGTCGTTTTGTTTTGTAGTAAGTACTTGTTCGTTCGTTCTTCATGTTTCATGTAAGTTCGTCGTTCTAGTCTGTCTACATTCGTTTTTGTTATTTTGTATCATTCTAAGTATAGTTCGTTTTGTTCTTGTTAAATAAACTTCAGTATGTCATTTCAACGCGCTGCACCTTGGTTCAATCCCTGCTCCTCCTCTTCGGATGAAGAGGAGGAGGAACGCCGTTACAGTCATTGAATGCATTATTATAGGGTAAGCATAAGAGTAGTATTTTCTCGGCTCTGATCCGTTGTCAGTATTGTGTAATAATTCTAATGGTAAGATTTGAATGGAGAAAGCTCCTCTGTGAGCAGCGGTACCTTTCCTTCGATTATATCGGACACATGCTCAGACGACTCACTTCGTGATCGTTCTGTCTACGTTGTGTTTTGGGAAACACATTACTTTTTCAGCTGTTATGGAAATGATGCATCGTTAAAACACTTGGCAGCTTAATTCCATTGCTATCAAGAAACCGGTTCCTGGCCAGCGCACTCCGTTCATATTATGTGTGCTAACCTTATGGCTTCCGTTAACCCTTTACTTGAGTTGCTCACCCTGTTCTGTTATGTAGACCTCGGTTATATATTTATCTATGTTGAGGTTTTAGAACACTTTAGTCTATTTAATGCACCTTATGGTTTGAATTCTCTTTGTCAACAACGTCAATTTGGTAAAATAGAACCCCTAGTATTTGCACCCTACTCAGTTGTCTCTTTTTATTGTCTGTCTGTCTTACATTGAACGAGCACTCAAAATACAACTGTGCTCGATTAATTTGATCAGACAAAGTGAATTGTTTAAAAATAGTCCATTTAATAATGATTTTACACTTATCTGATTCACCCAATCAACAAGTGTATGTTACATTTCCTGAAAGAAACCCAATAGACAAATGAATAATGCGAAAGTGTTTTTGGTCCGTTTGTGGGGTTTAAGAGCAAACAAGACCAAAGGCTAACATTCAGGAACTTGGATAACATTTACTTATTACCAAATCGTGACATAGTCACTATCAGTCTCTCAAACAGAACATGTCAACAAGGCCTTGGCTTGAACACATAATTCTTTGATAGACTGACATGACATATCTTGCAGAGGGTCATGATGAACGCTCGGCATATTTCAATGAAAAGCAGCATGGTTACTCTCCTGCTAAAGTTTTGTTAACCCCTAAGAGACTACGGAATTGTTTGAAGATGGTCATACCATGGATCATTTTGCTGTTTCATTTTACGATTCAGTAGGTATAGACTGTATTACAGTTTTTTTTACAATACACTAAACACACTAAAAGTGGTACTTGAGACACACTCAGTGAAACCATTAACTCGTGTACCTAATCTTCAGACTGAGTCTGCAAAACTGCAAGCACATCTGCTTTACACTCAGTTTGCAATTGTAAAACACACTTTCTGCAAAACACTAAACCCAGTTCACTACATTAGACACATCATTCAAAACGAATAGGTCTTGTGTTTCGTTTGGAAAACGCCGCCATTCAAAATGCCACATTCATTTACCGATTATCTAAACCCAGTGCTGACATGTGAAAATACTTGCAGCTAAATTCTTCACTTAGAAATCAGAGCTTGAGCACTATAAATAGGCATAAGTTGGCTTTCTTGGTTTGGACAACAATGGGGGCCAATTTTAGACAGAGAGTTAGAGGAAGAGGATTGTGAGTAAGAGGGGGATGAGGACAAGGGGGAAGAGGAGGACAAGACAAGCCTATCTGTTTATCTTCTACTGTATTTGTTTTGTCTGTGACTGTTAATCCTGAAATCTGGATGAAAATACAATGTTTTGAGAAATAAATTAAATTTCCCCCCCCCTTGCATTTCTGTTTATAGTGTAAGTATATACTGAATATGCCTACATACTGTATATATTTGTCCACATACATGTACGTGTGAGTGCTATAACAAACTGCCGTGGACTCCACTGAACATGCAAAAGACATAAGACAGTAGTGTTTTACATTTGTCACATCTGTGTAGTTTTGAATTAAGTGTTTGGTTTTGCAAAAGATGTGTGACGTTTTCCATGTTGTGCGTGCATTTCTGAGTTTTGTGTGTAGAGTCTAGAGAAAAGGAGCCATAGTTTCAGAAATCATGTGTAAACAATTGTCAAAAGCTGTAAAACTTTTTATTTGGCCTTACTGCTATTAGAAGAAGAAAAACAAATGTGATGGACCAGCTTAAATCGGTCTTATGTATCAACATTTGAAAATGTGTTTTTTACATTGGAGTAGAGACGCAGAGCTACAAAATGGTACTACAGTTGAGGTACAATGGGAAAGTAATTCTGCTTTGAAAGTTGATAACCTTGTAAACTCACTWTTGAGAAAATGCACTTTGAATCTTTTGGTACTAATACTGGAAAGCCCTTCTTTGTCTACACCCATTCAGCACTGTTCACACCCTATTACGTTTTAGCCCCACCCATCTCTTTACGGGTTGATTCGAGCATTCTGTACTAACAGCATTCAAGCACCCAACATAACTTGCTAGCTACTTCCAGAGAGAAGAGCTCACTGAACATTACTCACCCTCTCAGAGCTGGTTAGGATGTTATGTTATACAGAGCATTGGTGACTGCAACTGTGCTGTCAGATTGTTTGTTCGTAAGTTCAGAACGTTTCGCTCTCGGAGCGTTCAAAACGCAAACTGGATGCTCTGGCTGATGATTAGGGTTGACCCGAACGTTCTGACCTCACAACGGCAGTCAAGTAGCTTGCTAGCTACTTCCAGACACAAATTAGAGAACATACCACACTGACCATTTTACTCATCCTAGCAGAGCTGGTTAGGGTGTTTTTTCATGTTATCCAGAGCATTGGTGACTAACTGTACTGCTGGCACAACTTAAATTAGCTTTTTTGGCTGACGTTTATTTACACCGGCCATATTCAACGGGTGTTGACCGATAGTAAATTCTTCAGTTATTCTGCGCTCTGGTACACTCAGACGAGAGTGCTCTGAAATCAGAGTAGATGGCCAGACTGGATTTATGAACGCACCCAAAAAGGTTACTTGCACAGTGGAGTATTTTTTTAAGACATGTAGCTAGCTAGATATTAAAGGTCTGTGTTGCATGTATTTTATACATTTTTTGAAAATTTGATTTATTTCACCTATATTTAACCAGGTAGGCTACCTGAGAACAAGTTCTCGTTTACAACTGCGACCTGGCCAAGATAAAGCAAAGCAGTTCGACACATACAACAACACAGAGTTACACATGGAATAAACAAACACAGTCAATAATACAGTAGAAAAAGGCTATATACAGTGTGTGCAAATGAGGTAAAATAAGGGAGGTAGGGCAAGAAAGAGGCCATGGTGGCGACGTAATTACAATATACAAATAAACACTGGAGTGATAGATTTGCAGAAGGTGAATGTGCAAGTAGAGATACTGGGGTGCAAAGGAGCAAGATAAATACAGTATGGGGATGAGGTAGTTGGATGGGCTATTTACAGATGGGCTATGTACAGGTGCAGTGATCTGTGAGCTGCTCTGACAGCTGGTGCTTAAAGCTAATGAGGGAGATATGAGTCTCCAGCTTCAGTGATTTTTGCAGTTCGTTCCAGTCATTGGCAGCAGAGAACTGGAAGGAAAGGCGGCCAAAGGAGGAATTGGCTTTGGGGGTGACCAGTGAGATATACCTGCTGGATCGCGTGCTACGGGTGGGTGCTGCTATGGTGACCAGTGAGCTGAGATAAGGCTGGGCTTTACCTAGCAAAGACTTGTAGATGACCTGGAGCCAGTGGGTTTGGCAACGAGTAAGAAGTGAGGGCCAGCCAACTAGAGCGTACATGTCGCAGTGGTGGGTAGTATATGGGGCTTTGGTGACAAAATAGATAGCACTGTGATAGACTTCATCCAGTTTGTTGAGTAGAGTGTTGGAGGTTATTTGTAAATGACATCACCGTCATAAGTCGAAGATGGGTAGGTTGGTCGGTTTTATCAGGGTATCTTTGGCAGCATGAGTGAAGGATGCCTTGTTGCGAAATAGGAAGCCTATTCTAGATTTAATTTTGGATTGGAGATGCTTAATGTGAGTCTAGAAGGAGAGTTTACAGTCTAGCCAGACACCTAGGTATTTGTAGATGTCCACATATTCTAAGTCAGAACCATCCAGAGCAGTGATGYGGGACGGGTGGGCAGGTACGGGCAGCGATCGGTTGAAATGCATGCATTTAGTTTTGCTTCCATTTAAGAGCAGTTAGAGGCCACGGAGGGATAGTTGTACGGAATTGAAGCTCTTCTGGAGGTTAGTTAAGTTGGCAGGTGGGAGGGTAGCGTCCCATCTGGCCAACATCCGGTGAAATTGCAGAGCGCGAAATTCAAGTTACAGAAATATAAATATTTAACATTCATGAAAATACAAGTATTATACATCAAAATAAAGCTGAACTTCTTGTTAATCCAGCCGCTGTGTCAGATTTCAAAATGGCTTTACGGAAAGCACACCATGCGATTCTCTGAGGACAGCGCCCCGCATACACAAGCATGAAAAACATCTTTCAACCAGGCAGGTGCGACACGAAAGTCAGAAATAGCGATATAATAAAGGCCTTACCTTTGAAGATCTTCTTCTGTTGGCACTCCAAAAGGTCACAGTGTCACGCTCGTCGTCCTCCTCATCTGAGGAGGAGTAGTTGGAAGGATCGGAGGACCAAAATGCAGCGTGGTATGTGTTCATCATGAATTTAATAAACAGAACACTGAACAAACTATACAAAACAATAAATGAACAACGAACGTGAAGCTATATAAGAAATGTGCTGACACAAGCAACTAACATAGACAATCACCCACAATGACAAAACAGGCTACCTAAATATGGTTCCCAATCAGAGACAACGACTAACACCTGCCTCTGATTGAGAACCATATCAGGCCAAACACAGAAACAGACAAACTAGACATACAACATAAAATGCCCACTCAGATCACACCCTGACCAAACAAAACATATAAACATACAAAGCAAACTATGGTCAGGGCGTGACACCCAGTTACATCACAAATGGTCCTTTTGTTCGATAAAGTCCTTCTTTATATCCATAAAAACTCAGTTTAGCTGGCGCGCTTCATTCAATAATCAACTGTTTCCCTCCTTCAAAATGCATACAAAATGAATCCCAAACGTTACCAATAAACTTATCCAAACAAGTCAAACAACGTTTATAATCAAACCTCAGGTACCCTAATATGTAAATAAATGATACAATTCTCCGTCTTAAATTGTATGTTCATTACCGGAGATAAATAAGAACGCGCTTTCATCCATGCGCATGGAAACACTACAGCCAAAACGGGAGCCACTTAGAAAAACTACAACTTCTAGCTAATCTTTCCACAAACCAGCCAGAAACTCTTTCTAAAGACTGTCGACATCTAGTGGAAGACCTAGGAACTGCAATCTGGGAGTACTTCACCTCATAATAAACATCAAAGCCATTGGAAACAGTGGCAGGCTGAAATTATTTTTTGGATGGTTTGTCCTCGGGGTTTCACCTGCCATATCAGTTCTGTTATACTCACAGACGTAATTGTAACAGTTTTAGAAACTTTAGAGTGTTTTCTATTCAAATCTACCAATTATATGCATATCCTAGCTTCTGGGCCTTAGTAAAAGGCAGTTTACTTTGGGCACACTTTTCATCCGGACATGAAAATACTGCCCTCTACCCAAAGGAGGTTAACAGTGTCCAAAGAAGGGCCAGATGTTTACAGAATGGTGTCGTCTGCGTAGAGGTGTATCAGAGAATCACCATCAGCAAGATCGACATCATTGATGTATACAGAGAAGAGAGTCGGCTCGAGAATTGAACCCTGTGGCACCCCCATAGAGACTGCCAGAGGTCCAGACAACAGACCCTCCGATTTGACACACTGAACTCTATCAGAGAAGTAGTTGGTAAACCAGGCGAGGCAATCATTTGAGAAACCAAGGCTGTTGAGTCTTCTGATAAGAATGTGGTGATTGACAGAGTCGAAAGCCTTGGCCAGCTCGACGAATACGGCTGCACAGTAATGTCTCCTATCGATGGCGGTTATAATATCATTTAGGACCTTGAGTGTGGCTGAGGTTCACCCATGACCAGCTCTGTAACCAGATTGCATTGCAGAGAAGGTATGGTGGGATTCAAAATGGTCGGTAATCTGTTAACTTGGCTTTCAAAGACCTTAGAAAGGCAGGGTAGGATAGATATAGGTCTGTAACAGTTTGGTTCTAGAGTGTCTCCCCATTTGAAGAGGCGGGATGATCGCTGCAGCTTTCCAATCTTTGGGAATCTCAGACGATACGAAAGAGAGGCTAGTAATAGGGGTTGCAACAATTTCGGCAGATCATTTTAGAAAGAGAGGGTCCAGATTGTATAGCCCGGCTGATTTGTAGGGGTCCAGATTTTGTAGCTCTTTCAGAACATCAGCTATCTGGATATGGTTGAAAAAGAAATGGGGGAGGCTTGGGCGAGTTGCTGTGGGGGGTGCAGGGCAGTTGACCGGGGTAGTAAGGTGGAAAGCACGGCCAACCGTAGAAAAATGCTTATTGAAATTCTCAATTATAGTGGATTTATCGGTGGTGATAGTGTTTCCTGTCCTCAGTGCAGTGGGCAGCTGGGAGGAGGTGCTCTTATTCTCCATGGACTTTAGTGCCCCAGAACTTTTTTGAGTTTGTGCTACAGGATGCAAATTTCTGCTTGAAAAAGCTAGCCTTAGCTTTCTTAACTGCCTGTGTATCTTGGTTCCTAACTTCCCTGAAAAGTTGCATATCACGGGTGCTATTCGATGCTAATGCAGTACGCCACAGGATGTATTTGTGCTGGTCAAGGGCAGTCAGGTCTGGAGTGAATCAAGGGCTATATCTGTTCCTGGTTCTACATTTTTTGAATGGGGCATGCTTATTTATGATTGCGAGGAAGGCACTTTTAAAGAATAACCAGGCATCATCTACTGATGGGTTGAGGTCAATATCCTTCCAGGATACCCAGATAGCCAGGTCGATTAGAAAGGCCTGCTCGCGGAAGTGTTTTAGGGAGCGTTTGACCGCAGGCTCATTAGGGATGCAGGCAATGAGGCAGTGAAAACAGCAGAGGTGTATTTGGAGGGTTGGTTGGTTAGGATGATATCTATGAGGGTGCCTGTGTTTACGGATTTGGGGTTGTACCTGGTGGGTTCATTGATAAATTGTAGGATGGCCGGGGTGTTAAGCATGTCCCAGTTTAGGTCACCTAGCAGCACGAACTCTGAAGATAGATGGGGGGCAATCAATTCACATATGGTGTCCAGAGCACAGCTGGGGGCAGAGGGTGGTCTATAGCAAGCGGCAACAGTGAGAGACTTGTTTCTGAAAAGGTGGATTTTTAAAAGTCKAAGCTCAATTTGTTTGGGTACAGACTTGAATAGTAAGACAGAACTCTGCAGACTATCTCTGCAGTAGATTGCAACTCTGCCCCCTTTGGTAGTTCTATCTTGTCGGAAAATGTTATAGTTAGGGATGGAAATTTCTAGCACCATTTTTACTCGTGCCATCACACATGCACAGTAGTGAGATGTGCTTGGAAATGGTGTTTGCAACACTTTTGGTTCAGGATTTGAAAGTTGAATGCTTGGATGATTTTGCAACACAATTTTCCCCTGCTTCTTCTTTCTCAGAACAAGTTGGAAAATTGACGTCTCAAGTTAAGTTCAGAATCCTCTTTGGAGAAAATGACTTGCAGCAATCGACTCTTCCGTCTGGAATACATGCGTCTGTGAATTAACTTTCAAATAAGATGAAGAGGCAGATGAGACTGAAAGGCAAGTTTAGGCTTCAATTCAAGAGAATCAAATTATTACACTATTACCCTATTGCTAACAAAAACACACAAATAAAACTAAATTGCACAAATCCTATATCACACTAATACACAAATAGAGTAACACACTTATATAGAAGAGCACCTGATTATTACACTATTGCACTTCAAACAAGAAACACACAAACTCAATTGCACAACTAATTGCATTACTAATTGCATTAGCACTCTACAAAGTTAGAGGTGCGCTATTTGATAGATTCCCCTACTCCCCCTACCTCGGGCTTCCAGTGGGGAGACCTGAGGTCAACTCCCCATCTCGTAATTTTGAGGGGGAGACCTTCCCAGGCAGTAGCCTGCCTAGCTCACAAACTAGAATCAGGGCGTCCACTCCGACAAGGTTAAAAGACCCACAGTCCCACACTGTGACATGATATTTCACATGATATGCAAATGAGCGATAGAACACCGATCGTGCAAATATCACCATTCCGAATATGTTTCTAATTTAAAAAAATACAACATTTGTGCGGGTGCCCCGTGCCACCCCCAGCAAGATGCCGCCATACCTAAATCCGCCACTGTCAACAGCAGATTTCCAGGACAAAGGTACTATCAACGTGATATCTTTGCCTGATTCGCCCATCCCTTGTAATGCTATTGTTGGATGACTCCTCATAATTCCTTATGACACTGATGATATGACCGTACTGTCTTCCTCCGAGTCCACTGCATGGCCAGATGTCTTTTGTGTACCCCATTCCTCCTATGACACGGAGATAGAGCTTGACCGGGGCTAATGAGACACTTCATTATGAGCAGAACCTTATATTTTAAGAACTGTCATTTTCAGACAATGCAGAGGTGCCTTGACCTACTGTTTGTTTTGGACATGCGTTTATCGAAGCACTTCATGTTGATGCTTTTAACTTCTTTCAGCTAGGGGGCAGAACTTTTATGTTTGGAAAAATAACATTCCCAAGGTAAATGGACTATTTCTCAGGTCCAGATGCTAGAATATTCATATAATTGACAGATTAGGATAGAAAACACTCTAAAGTTTCCAAAACTGTCAAAATATTGTCTGTGAGTACAATAACAGAACTGATTTTGCAGGCGAAAACCTGAGGAAATCCAACCCGGAAGTGCCTTTTATTTGGAAAAATCCCTCCGTTGCCTGCCCCTCCTCCATTTAAAGGGGTATCAACCAGATTCCTTTTCCAATGGCTTCCTCAGGCTGTGACCAGGCTTTAGACATAGTTTCAAGATTTTATTTTGAAAAATGAGCGAGATTTTTCAAAACGCGTCAAGTGTCCTTTGATTAGTTAGTGATTAGTGAAAGATGTAGCTCGACATTTTCTTTTTCTGTAGTATTGAATAAGTTACCGTCCGGTTGAAATATGTTCGATTATGTATGTTAAAAACAACCTGAGGATTGATTATTAAAAACTTTGACATGTTTCTACGAACATTACGGATACTTTTTGGAATTTTCGTCTGCCTTTCAGGACCGGAACGAGCCTGACGTTTTCTGAACATAACGCGCAAACCAAATGGCGGTTTTTGGTTATAAAACTAATCTTTATCGAACAAAAATAACATTTATTGTGTAACTGGGAGTCTCGTGAGTGCAAACATCCGAAGATTATCAAAGGTAAGCGATTAATTGTATTGCTTTTCTGACTTTCGCGACCAAGCTAATTTGAGGCTAGCTGTTCCTACTGTTTTGTCTAGTGATTGATAAACTCACAAACGCTTGGATTGCTTTCGCTGTAAAGCATATTTTCAAAATCTGACACGATAGGTGGATTAACAACAAGCTAAATGGTGTTTTGGTATATTTCACGATTATAATTTAATTTTTTTTTTTAATTTGGCGCTCCAATTCAGCAGTTGTTTACGAAAATGATCCCGCTAAAGGGATCCGTGCGGCAAGAAGTTAAATGAGTGAGCTCGGCGTCTCCATGTCATGCGTCAATGTGCAGCGGTTTGGGACGGAGTCAGGCGCAGGACACAGAACTGAGTAAAAGACGTACTTTACTCGAAAAGAAAAAACAAAATTTCCACTCAGGGAA
The DNA here is from genome assembly GCF_002910315.2 of Salvelinus sp. IW2-2015. Lineage (NCBI taxonomy): Eukaryota > Metazoa > Chordata > Actinopteri > Salmoniformes > Salmonidae > Salvelinus > Salvelinus sp. IW2-2015. Next base: position 117,408 of record NC_036856.1, read on the forward strand.
AACACACCAGCTCACAGAAGTCTTGAACACTAAACAAAGAACAAACACACACAAAACCATGTGGGAACTAGAGGGTTAAATAGGGAATAAATTATAACATAATGGGAACCAGGTGTGTACAATCAAGACAAAACAAATGGAAAAAGAAACTTATATCGGTGGCAGCTAGAAAGCCGGTGACAACGACCGCCCAACGCTGCCCGAACAAGGAGAGGCACCAACTTCGGCGGAAGTCGTGACAGTACCCCACCAGACGAGCGGCTCCAGCAGCGCGCTGACACTGGCCTCGGGGGCGACCCGGAGGACGAGGCACAGGGCGAACCGGGTGGAGACGGTGAAATTCCTGCAGTAAGGAAGGGTCCAGGATGTCCTCCATGAGGTACTGAAGGCCCCTCGCCCGACGCCTTGAGTTCATGATGGCTCGCACAGTAGAAAGCCGGTGACGACGACCGCCGAACGCCGCCCGAACAAGGAGAGGCACCAACATCGACGGAAGTCGTGACACTCCACCTTTAATTCAGAAGTGTGCGACTTGTTCACTCTCCCTGTTGCTAAAAGCCTTTGATTGTTGACAGCATGGCTCAAGGATTTTTTGGACCATATTCCATTTTATACATTTTCAATCCATGAGTATGTGGGCCAATATCAAATCATCCCCTAAACCCTACACCAGGAGTGGGCAATTACAGTCCTCGAGGGCCTGATTTGCCCCAGCCCCAGCTAACCTGACTCCAATAAACATCTAATTATGATCTTCAGTTTAGAATGCAATTTGATTAATCAGCTGTGTTTGCTAGGGATGGAGAAAAAGTGTAACACCAATTAGGCCCTCGAGGACTGGAGTTGCCCACCCTGCCCTACACCCTATGCACTTGTGAAGATCTGAGAGGTTTTGATTGGTATAAGCAATGTTGAGCTATTACCAGATTGATTGCACCTGTCAAATAATTTCAGATCTCCACAAGTGCATAGGGTTTATGGAAAGATTTGGGATTGGACCACAGTGTACCTGTGTGTGTGTGTGTGTGTGTGTGTGTGTGTGTGTGTGAGAGAGATTGTAAAATGCTGACTTTGGGACAGTTTTGGTTATGCTTTCATGTGTTAAATGTTGCACTGGTTTTGTTTCATGTGTTTTTCAAAGCACATGTTCAGAACACATTTTTGTATAATTAAGAGAGCTCGGCTTCTCCAACCTTAACTCCCAGAAGTGTGCAGTTGTTCACTTCCCCTGTTGCTAGAAGCCTTTGATTGCTGTACCATTTTATGTATTTTCAATCCATGGGTATGTGTGTATGCCTGCGTGTGAGATTGTGAAATTAATTGGGTTGGGGGTGCTGCGGAAAGGTTCTGTTGACGCTCAAACAGCAGTAATAAAGGCCATATGCACAAATTTTGTGGGAATTTTTTTTTCTTAAAAAAAAACAAATTTGTTAATTGTAGCACCCTGAACATCCATTCTTCCCATAACTATGTTTTTGCTGATTCTTTATTCCTAAATTCAGATACCATACCTAAAGAGTAGTGCGTACGACCCAGTACATCACTGGGGCTAAGCTGCCTGCCATCCATGACCTCTACACCAGGCGGTGTCAGAGGAAGGCCCTAAAAAATGTCAAAGACCCCAGCCACCCCAGTCATAGACTGTTCTCTCTACTACTGCATGGCAAGCGGTACTGGAGTGCCAAGTCTAGAACAAAAAGGCTTCTCAACAGTTTTTACCCCCAAGCCATAAGACTCCTGAACCAGTAATTAAATGGCTACCCGGATTAACTGCATTGTGTGCCCCGCCCCCAAACCCCTCTTTCACTCTGCTGCTACTCTCTGTTTATCATATATGCATAGTCACTTTAACTATACATTCATGTACATACTATCTCAATTGGCCCGACCAACCAGTGCTACCGCACATTGGCTAACCAGGCTATCTGCATTGTCCCGCCCCCCGCCACCCACCACCCGCCAACCCATGCTTTTACACTACTGCTACTCTCTGTTCATCATATATGCATAGTCACTTTAACCATATCTACATGTACCTACTACCTCAATCAGCCCGACTAACCGGTGTCTGTATGTAGCCGCGCTACTTGTATAGCCTCGCTACTGTATATAACCTCGCTACTGTTATTTTTCACTGTATTTTTACTGTTGTTTTTATTTCTTTACTTACCTATTGTTCACCTAATACCTTTTTTGCACTATTGGTTAGAGCCTGTAAGTAAGCATTTCACTGTAAGGTTGCATTCGGCGCATGTGACAAATACAATTTTTATTTGATTTGAGCAGGCTACACAACTGAGGGAATGTTAGCATGTCCTAAATTTGGTTGAACCATCCCTTCAACACTGTCTTCTGGTGGAGTGGTGGGTGCTTAATGGGGTCTCCTGGTCACATTGGGAGGAGAATTTATAAGGTGTAGAAAATCATGTTTGTCATCACTTGAAGATGGACCATTGGCAATGCTTGACATGTCATGCAACATTTTGGGCATTTGCAGTGAGCAGTGAGCAAAATAACCATAACATGTCAAATAGACAGGAAGGTTTATAAGGTGAGGAAGGTCTGGGATGGTAGAGGTCTGGGCGGGACTGATTTATTCATCCCTCTCCTGCCATCAGCTTTTCATACCGCACACACATACTACTGCAAGAACTGGTCCTGAACCGAACTGCAGTCCTGCAATGTTATTTTAGACTGTATGTGAAGCAGCTCAATTGCCAGCCATGGTCTCAGCAATGTGGCACCATATAGGCAATATAAAAAACGACCTACGAAATAAGTTAAATTACCAGATTTTCTCACATTCAAGTGGCACATTATATCGCCTAAACTATATAAAATATAGCTGACCTTTTTAGGCGAACGATTTTCAGGCTGAAACAAGTAAATGGGTAATCAATATTTATTGAAAATGAAAAGGCACAACGCTTGCTCACCATGCTAGCCTATGTGTGCGTTGCACCTTCTTTTCAATAGCTAGGTTTCCATCCAATTGGCGACAGATTTTCATGAGAATATTTGAAAATCTCCATAAATAAAATATGCGCATTTTCCCCACCATCGAATTTACTTGTTACGGATAAAAGTCTGTGCATGATGACATTTCATTTGTGGTTAAATATCCATGTATCAAATAAAACGTTTTTTTTTGCGTTATATAGCGAATGTCCCCATTCTGGTATTGGCACTTGCGCTCTAGCCAACAGTTTGCAGATACAGTGCCGGTATAGCCTATATGATGAGATTATTATGGACAAAAGAGCAAGATAATACCCTCGATATTTATTGAAAATTAGTATCAAGATCATCACGTTGCACTTTCACCACCCTGTTGAAGTTCATCATCATTTATTTAATCGGTAGCCTTATGAACTGAATATCTTCCAGAGTCATTGTGGGAGGACCACACGGCATGTCATYGTGCGACTCCAAGTTTACTTCGATGGGATGTTTATTATATCAATATTTGCGGAAAAAAGTGTTTCTGACGCCATTTCTGTTGTAATAAATTTTACCGCCACAAAAAGATCCCTCCTTGTCTAGTGTATTTTGTTTTGTCAACATTTTTAAGTTTACTGATAAATTAACTGTTTCCATCAGGCCTATCATGAATTTTCTTTATACGCCATGTACTTTATGCTCATAAAAGGTTGGTTTAAAACCTGGTTGGTTTAAAACCTAAAAGGTTGGTTTAAAACCAATTTTTTGGATTGCACCTCGACTCACATTGGTTGAGCGCACTCCACTTCTTTCCATTTACCAATATATATTTACAGACACTGTAGTAAACTACAGTCTAATCATATTTAATTACATTTCCTTGTAAAGATAACTGCCACGTGATTCTCTGCCTAGATTCCCCACCCATGTATAGGCAGCCTACTCTATTTCATTGAGACCACACCTCCTGTATACTGGGCACAGTTGATCTTGTCACGCCCTGACCGTAGATTGCTTTGTATGTTTCTATTTTTAGTTTGGTCAGGGTGTGATGTGGGTGGGTATTCTATGTCTGGGTATTCTATGTTGTAGGTTTTCTGTTTCTGTGTGTTTGGCCTGGTGTGGTTCCCAATCAGAGGCAGATGTCTATCGTTGTCTCTGATTGGGAGCCATATTTAGGTAGCCTGTTTTCCCACTTTTGTTTGTGGGTGGTTGTTTCCTGTTAAGTGTTTTGTTTCACCTTTCAGGACTGTTCGTTTGTCGTTTTTTTGTTGTCAAGTGTTTTCGTATTTCCTAAAAAAATATGACCACTTACCACACTGCACCTTGGTCCTCCTCTCCTTCTCCAGACGACAATCATTACAGATCTCCCACGCCCAACTAGAAGGAGAAGGAGACGTAGGCTACTGAACTTGAAGCAGCGAATTCTGAGAGTCTGTGAATAATGCGACAAAGATGTCTTTTTATTAGAATAGGTAGGCCTAGGCTAACGCATACAAAGCCAAACATTTAAATAATCTGAGGGACAGCAAAACATTTTCATCCTAAAGTTGTCTGACCGCCCGCTCCCTTGAAAAAAATGAAACTGCACTGCAATGATCTTATAACACAATAATGKCTGGATAATTTTTGAAATATAATTCTCTAAACATTTTGGATATCCTTGGTTGGTTGTTTTTAACATAACTATAAAATAAAGTGCAAAGAATTTGAATACGTTCATTCTCTGTTGAGTAAAATTATTAAAGAATATTAATTTTACACACCAGAGAATTTACATATCTTTCAAATTCTGTGCACTTTTATTTAAAAGTTTTAACTTCTCTGCGCTACGGATCCCTTTAGCGGGATCATTTCCCTAAACAACCGCTGAATTGCAGGGCGCAAAATATTACTAACAATATTTATAATCATGCAATCACAAGTGAAATATACCAAAACACAGCTTAGCTTGTTGTTAATCCACCTATCGTGTCAGATTTTGAAAATATGCTTTGCAGCGAAAGCAATCCAAGCTTTTGTGAGTGTATCAATCAATGCTACAACAGCTAGCCCCAAATTAGCATGGTCACGAAAGTCAGAAAAGCAATAAAATGAATCGCTTACCTTTGATAATCTTCGGATGTTTGCACTCACGAGACTCCCAGTTACACAAATGTTATTTTTGTTCGATAAATATTACCGTTATAACAAAAAAAAACGCCATAATGACAGCTTTCCACACTCCTGGCATTCTCTCAACCAGCTTCATGAAGTAGTCACCTGGAAGGCATTTCAAATAACAGGTGTGCCTTGTTAAAAGTTAATTTGTGGAATTTGTGGAATTTCTTTCCTTCTTAATGCATTTGAGTCAATCAGTTCTGTTGTGACAAGATAGGGGTAGTATACAGAAGATAGCCTTATTTGGTAAAATACCAAGTTTATATTATGGCAAGAACAGCTCAAATAAGCAAAGAGAAATGACAGTACATCATTACTTTAAGACATGAATGTCAGTCAATTCGGAAAATTTCATTAACTTTGAAAGTTTCAAGTGCAGTCGCAAAAACCATCAAGCGTTATGATGAAACTGGTTCTCATGAGGACCGCCACAGGAAAGGAAGACCCAGAGTTACCTCTGCTGCAGAGGATAAGTTCATTAGAGCTACCAGCCTCAGAAATGGCAGCCCAAATAAATGCTTCAGAGTTCAAGTAACAGACACATCTCAACATCAACTATTCAGAGGAGACTGCGTGAATCAGGCCTTCAGGGTTGAATTGCTCCAAAGAAACCCCTACTAAAGGAAACCAATAAGAAGAAGAGACTTGCTTGGGCCAAGAAACGTGAGAAATGGACATTACACCGGTGGAAATCTGTCCTTTGGTCTGACGTGTCCAAATTTGAGATTTTTGATTCGAACCGCCGTGTCTTTGTGAGACGCAGAGTAGGTGAACGGATGATCTCCGCATGTGTGGTTCCCACTGTGAGGCGTGGAGGAGAAAGTGTGATGGTGTGGGGTTACTTTGTTGGTGACACTGTCTGTGATTTTAATTAGAATTTAAGGCATACTTAACCAGCATGGCTACAACAGCATTCTGCGGCGATACGCCATCCCATCTGGTTTGCGCTTGAGATGGTTTGGGATGAGTTGGACCGCAGAGTGAAGGAAAAGCATCCATAAAGTGTTCAGCATATGTGGGAACTTCTTCAAGACTTTTGGAAAAGCACTCCAGGTGAAGCTAGTTGAGAGAATGCCAAGAGTGTGCAAAGCTGTCATCAAGGCAAAGTGTGGCTACTTTGAAGAATCGAAAATCGAAAATATATTTAGATTTGTTTAACACTTCTTTGGTTACTACGTGATTCCATATGTGTCATTTCATAGTTTAAGCCTTCACTATTAATTATACTATGTAGAAAATAGTAAAAAGAAAGAAAAACCCTTGAATGAGTAGGTGTGTCCAAACTTTTGACAATTGCTGTATATCAAAAATGTCCCTAAATGCAATTTTTGAGGATTAGGATGGAATCAAATCTTCTAGTTATATTTTGGCATCTCATTTTTATTCAAATTCACAATATCTGTGAATAATATAATTTTGGGAATGTTTACATATTCGTGAAACCGACATTCTTTCAAATAATGAATGTTCAATGAATTTGAATGATGCAGAATACCATTTTATTTCACATCAATAGGCAAACTGTCAAGTGAAAGAAGGTAGACATTTGAAAATATTGATTTCAGATATGATATCCAAATGAAAGTCTAACACATCTTTTTGTACAAATAAGACTTATGGTCGGTTTGTAGGATGCCTTCTCCAGATCTTCACTTTTTAGAAATGGGAATGTATGCAATTTCCCTCATTGCTGATGAAAAGATTCACTGCATGGTCATGGATGTCTGTTCCTTTCGTTGTCCTTCTGCAGTGCACAATGGCAATGGTAAGACTAGTAAAACAATCAACATGATTCATAACCTTTATGCTAAAAAACAAAGGCCCCTGATGTTTTGAGCACAACACCTAATGAAGTAAGACGGGGGAATAATGGGGCGTTGAGAACAATCCATATCAAATATATAAAAGTCACCTGTACATTTATAAACTGAGCTCAGTACACACTTTTTTCAAACCAAAAATATTTATTGTAATTTACCTTATAGCTCTCTATCCATCTCCAATGTTGAGTTTCCCATGTACTGTTGACCATCCTCAAAATCGGTCACTTGGATTGGAATAGCGATCGCCTGATGATATACTGTCAACTGATGTAATTAGAAATACATAATGTTAGAAAAGCACCAAAAACAGCAAGAAACACATCATAATAAAGGTCATGAGCAAGCATGAAAAATATTAATAAATAGTAAGCATGTATTTTGTATTACAATTAGGGCAGCACAATATTGGCAACAAATCGAATTGCAATTTTTTTTTAACCAAATATTGCAATTTTACACTGAACAAAAATATTAACGGAACATGCAACAATTCCAAAGATTTTACTGAGTTACAGGGCAAATAAGGAAATCAGTCAATTGAAATAGATTCATTAGGCTCTAATCTATCGATGTCACATGACTGGGAATACAGATATGCATCTGTTGATCACAGATACCTTAAAAACATGGGCCTCTGGATCTCGTCACGGTATTTTTGTGCATTCAAATTGCTATTGACAAAATGTAATTGTGTTCATTGTCTGTAGTTTATGCCTGCCCACACCATAATCCCACCGCCACCATGGGGTACTTTTGTTCACAATGAAAATTTGGCAGACATCAGCAAACCGCTCACCTACACGATGTGATCAACAGATGCATATCTGTATTCCCAGTCATGTGAAATTGATAGATTAGGGCCTAATGAATCTATTTCAATATCTGCGGTTGTGAGGCCGGTTGGATGTACTGCCAAATTCTCTAAAACAACGTTGGAGGCGGTTTATGGTAGAGCAATTAACATTCAATTCTCTAGCAACAGCTCTGGGGACATTTCTGCAGTCAGCATGCCAATTGCACGCTCCATAAGCTACGGACAACAAACACAATTGGATTTTATCAATAGCAATTTGAATTCACCAAAATACCGTGACGAGATCCTGAGGCCCATTGTGAGGGCAATTTTTTAAGGTATCTGTGACCAAAACTTGAAATATCTGTGGCATTTTGTTGTGTGATTAAACTTCACATTTTAGTGGCCTTTATACAAGGTTAATCTGTGTAATGATCATGCTGTATAATTAGCTTCTTGACATGCCACACTTGTCAGGTGGATTAATTATCTTGGCAAAGGAGAAATGTTCACTAACAGGGTTGTGAACAAATTTGAGAGATATGCTTTTTGTGCATATAGAACATTCTTGGATCTTTTATTTTACATGTTTCGTTTATATTTTTGTTCAGTGTAGATCAAAACACTTCAGTAAACTTTTGGAATCATAGAAATGGATGATCATTAGAATGATCATGGTGAAGGTCCAAAATTGCCCTCCCAAAAAGCCTGTGTTTCAGACATAAGGAAGTGGAAAGTGGGAAATGTTGGACAAAACAGAGATGCTAATTCTAGGTCCCAAGAAACAAAGATATCTTCTATTGAATCTGACAAWTAATCTTGATGGTTGTACAGTTGTCTCAAATAAAACTGTGAAGGACCTCTGCGTTACTCTGGACCCTAATCTCTCTTTTGACTAACATATCAAGACTGTTTCAAGGACAGCTTTTTCCATCTACGTAACATTGCAAAAATTCAAATCTTTCTGTCCAAAAATTATGCTGAAAAATTATTCCAAGGTTTTGTCAATTCTAGGTTAGACTATTGCAATGCTCTACTTTCCAGCTACCCGGATAAAGCACTAAATAAACTTCAGGCTAGGGCTGATTTCAAGGTTTCAATGCTAACCTACAAGCATTACATGGGCTTGGTCCTGCCGTACATACCTACATGTACGCTACAGTCACAAGACGCAGGTCTCCTTTCTGTCCCTAGAATTTCTAAACAAACAGCTGGAGGCAGAGTGGGTGGGGTTATATCTGCCTGTTTGGTCCTGTCCGGGGGTATCGGAGGTATCGGACAGGGCCACAGTGTCTCCCAACCCCTCCTGTCTCAGCCTCCAGTATTTATGCTGCAATAGTTTGTGTCGGGGGGCTAGTGTCAGTCTGTTATATCTGCAGTATTTATCCTGTCTTATCCAGTGTCCTGTGTGAATTTAAGCATGCTCTCTCTTATTCTCTCTCTTTTTCTCTCTTTCTCTCTCTCTCTCTCACTCTTTCTCTCGGTGGACCTGCACCCTAGGACTACCTGGCCTGATGACTCCTTGCTGTCCYTAGTCCACCTGGTCGTGCTACTGCTCCAGTTTCAACTGTTCTGCCTGCAGTTATGGAACCGTGACCTGTTCACCGGACGTGCTACCTTGTCCTAGACCTGCTGTTTTCAACTCTCTAGAGACAGCAGTAAAGATACTCTGAATGATCGGCTATGAAAAGCCAACTGACATTTACTCCTGAGGTGCTGACCTGTTGCACCCACTACAACCACTGTGATTATTATTATTCGACCCTGCTGGTCACCTATGAACATTTGAACATCTTGGCCATGTTCTGCTATAATCTCCACCCAGCACAGCCAGAAGAGGACTGGCCACCTCTCATAGCCTCGTTCCTCTCTAAGTTTCTTCCTAGGTTCCGGCCTTTCTAGGGAGTTTTTCCTAGGCACCGTGCTTCTACACCTGCATTGCTTGCTGTTTGGGGTTTTAGGCTGGGTTTCTGTACAGCACTTTGTGACATCAGCTGATGTAAGAAGGGCTTTATTATGACATTTGATTGATCATTCTAATTGCATTGTTGCAATACAGTGAGCACTTGGAAATCAGTTTTGTTTGGCATGACAGCGGAACTAAGGGAGGAGATGGTTGTGACAGAGTAGGAACAAATTGAAATGGTACATTCACCAAGTATTGTATTTTCCTCTCTGGTTAAAAACAAGCTGTTTAACTAATGCTGATATACTCCACCGCTGGTACTGGCCTGTATATAACACAATTGATATGGTAGGAGAAAAGTCAAAGAAAACCAATGCTCTTACAATGGAAAGCTATGTGGCATATGCAATTCCATATGCTCCCAGATTGCAATTCCTGTTGCTTCCACTAGATGTCAACAGTCTTTGTTAACGTCTACTTGGTCACCATCCCGGATCCGGGAGCATCCTCATCAGTAAAAAAGCTGACTAGCATAGCCTAGCATAGCGCCACAAGTAAATTCTAGCATATAAATATCATGAAATCACAAGTCCAAGACACCAAATGAAAGATACACATCTTGTGAATCCAGCCATCATTTCCGATTTTTAAAATGTTTTACAGCGAAAACACTATGTATTTCTATTAGCTAACCACAATAGCAAAAGACTCGCATATTTTCACCAATTTTTTTACCGCATAGGTAGCTATCACAAAACCGACCAAATAGAGATATAATTAGTCACTAACCAAGAAACAACTTCATCAGATGTCTTATAACATGTTATACAATAAATCTATGTTTTGTTCGAAAATGTGCATATTTGAGGTATAAATCATAGTTTTACATTGCAGCTACCATAAAAAATATCACCAAAGCAGCCGGAATAATTACAGAGAGCAACGTCAAATACCTAAACACTCATCATAGAACATTTATGAAAAATACATGGTGTACAGCAAATGAAAGATAAACATCTTGTGAATCCAGCCAATATTTCAGATTTTTTAAGTGTTTTACAGCGAAAACACAATATAGCATTATATTAGCTTACCACAATAGCCAACCACACAACCGCATTCATTCACCGCAAAGGTAGCGATCGCAAAAAAACAGCAAAAAATATAAAATTATTCACTAACCTTGACAAACTTCATCAGATGACAGTCCTATAACATCATGTTACACAATACATATATGTTTTGTTCGAAAATTTGCATATTTAGCGGTACAAATCGTGGTTTTACAATGTGAATACGTAGCCAAACGGCACAAAATTATCCGGAGATATTTTGGACAGTCACCTAATCTAATCAAAGAACTCATCATAAACTTTACTAAAAAATACGTTGTACAGCAAATGAAAGATACACTAGTTCTTAATGCAATCGCTGTGTTAGATTTTTTTAAATAACTTTAGTACGACATACAGCTTACGTTATAGTGAGACAGCGCCTGCAATGAGGGCGGAAAATAGAACTAAACAYTTTCCACAGAAATACGAAATAACATCATAAATGGTTCCTACTTTTGCTGAGCTTCCATCAGAATCTTGTACAAGGAGTCCTTTGTCCAGAATAAATCGTTGTTTGGTTTTAGAATGTCCTCTTCGCCTGTCGAATTAGCAACCATAGCTAGCCATGTGACGCAAACGTGCCCAACTTCACGCAAAGAAAAGAAAATTCCAAAACTCGCAATTAACGTTCAATAAACTGATACAACTCGGTTGAAAAAAACTACTTTATGATGTTTTTATCACATCTATCAAATAAAATCAGAGCCGGAGATATCTAACGTGTATACCGAAAGCTTTTCAGAAGTCAATCTTGGGTTCCTTCTCGCGCCTTCGAAGACAATGACATTTCCAGACACGTCATTCCAAAAGCTCTTGTTCGGCCTCAGATCAAGCTAGACACCCCATTCCACCTCTCACTGCCTGTTGACATCTAGTGGAAGGCCCTGGAACAGGGCCTCGATTTCAGATTTTTCACTTCCTTACAGGAAGTTTGCTGCAAAATGAGTTCTGTTTTACTCACAGATATAATTCAAACGGTTTTAGAAACTTGAGTGTTTTCTATCCAATAGTAATAATAATATGCATATTGTACGAGCAAGAATAGAGTACGAGGCAGTTTAATTTGGGCACGATTTTTTACAAAGTGAATAACCTATTGACAAAAGGTTAAAGGTTTCAGGCTTGTTTATTCCCAAACGAGGATGAATTTTGAGTTTTGGAACTGGGAGTCAGAGTTGGTTAATCAGTCTGTGTGCGCGTAATGAAGAGGACGCGCACCTGCTTATTTAGCTTTTTTATTGAACATACTTTTTCCCGTATTAAATATTATAGTGTAATTACATTTTAGAGTACCTGAGGATTCAATAGAAACGTATTTTAACTTGTTTTAACAAAGTTTAGCGGTAGCTTTTTGGATTATTTTCTCTGCATGTTGAATGAGTGGATTACACAAATCGATGGCGCCAATTAAACATACTTTTGGAATATAAAGAAGGATTTTATCTAACAAAACAACCATGCATGTTGTAGCTGTGACCCTTTGGATTGCAAATCAGAGGAAGATTTTCAAAAAGTAAGTGAATATTTAATCGCTATTTGTGATTTATGAAACATTTGCTGGTTGAAAAATATTTTTAATATGGGGCGCCGTCCTCAAACAATCGCATGGCAAGCTTTTGCTGTAAAACCTATTGTAAATCGGACAATGCAGTTAGATGAACAAGAATTTTAGCTTTAAACTGATGTATAACACAAAATACTGCCCCCTAGCCCAAAGAGGTTTTAAAGAAAAGAATAAGCAAACATGTTTGGTGTTCGCCTAATGGCATGTGGGAGACTCCAAAAACATATGAAAGAAGGTACTCTGGTCAGATGAGACTCAAATTTAGCTTTTTGGCCATCAAGGAAAACGCTATCTCTGGCGCAAACCCAACATGTCTCATCACCCCAAGAAAACCATGATTTTCATCGGCAGGGACAGGGAAACTGGTCAGAATTGAAGGATTGATGGTGCTAACTACAGGGAAATTCTTGAGGGAACCATGTTTCAGTCTTCAAGAGATTTGAAACTGCAAGGGAGGCTCACCTTCCAGCAATACAATGACCCTAAGCATACTGCTAAAGCAACACTCAAGTGGTTTGATAAGGGGAATTATTTAACTTTTCTGGCGCAGGCGTTCCTCTAGCGACCCACCTCGACAACATCCGGTGAAATTGCAGAGCGCCAAATTCAAAATACAGAAATAGTCATAATAAACATTCATAAAAAAATACAAGTATTATACATCGGCTTAAAGATTAACTTCTTGTTAATCCAGCCGCTTTTTCAGATTTCAAAAAGCCTTTACGGCGAAAGCATACCATGGGATTATCTGAGGACAGCGCCCCGCTTACAAAAGCATACACAAATTTTACAACCAAGTAAAGGAATTACAAAAGTCAGAAATAGCGATAAAAGTAATCACTTACCTTTGAAGATCTTCATATGGTTGCAGTCACAAGAGTCCCAGCTACACAAATGCTACACACCTCTTTATGTCCCAAAAACTCAGCTTTGTTGGCGTGTTTTTTTCAGTAATCCACTGGCTCAAAGGCGGTCAAAACATGCAGACGAATACATCCTAATAGTACTGGTAAAGTTTGTCGAAACATGTCAAACGATGTTTATAATTAATCCTCAGGTCGTCAATTTTTTTTAAAACAAGCCTGAAACAATGTCTAAAGAGTGTTGACATCTAGTGGAAGCCATAGGAACTGCAATCTGGCTCCAATCCCAGTAGATACTCTTTAGGCATTCAATTGAAAATACCTAACATAAAAAAAATCCCACTTCCTGGATGGATTTTCCTCAGGTTTTTGCCTGCCATATCAGTTCTGATATACTCACATACATTATTTAAACAGTTCTGGAAACTGTAGAGTGTTGTCTATCCAAATCTACCAATTATATGCATATCCTAGCTTCTGGGCCTGAGTAACAGGCAGTTTACTTTGGGCACACTTCTCATCCAGACGTCGAAATACTGCCCCCAAGCCATAAGAAGTTTTAAGAAGCAAAGTGGTAAGCATGTTTGGAAAAATCTGTTGACTGTATGCTGTTGTTTGGTCCATGCATGCAGAGTGAATCTCGAGCACGAGGAACTATCTGCATGATTGACTGTGTGGGTTTGGTGTGTGGGATTGGGACTGGGAAGCGGCCAAAAGACGAACAATAAATCAAAAGAAAAAAAAWTTGTTACAGAAGGGGTGTTTCAAAATATCGCAGCCTCTTCCTATATGGATATTGAGCATGCAACAATTGTATTAATCGTGCAGCCCTTATTACAATGGATTACAATTACATTTAAATGGTTAACATTTATAACAATTCATAAAGCATTTATACACTTATATTTTTCTATAAGCCATTATAACGTTTTATAAAGTGAGTCTTAGAAATTATTACTATGGATAAAAAACAGATTTATAACCAATGTATTGATAGCTTAGTGTATTACCCACATCAGGGAGCTTGATCGTCATAGCAATGCTGCCTCCTGTTGCTGCAACAACTGATGCAGAAACTTCATGTTTGGCATTTGTGTCATGTTCCTGGTAAAACCCCAAAAGGAATGCCATGCCTGGAATGTACTTCTCAATACTAAAGGAGAAAGAGATAATGTAGTTATTTTAGTTATTTAACTTTTATTTAAGCAGGGGGAAATCCCATTGAGACCAATGCCTCTTTTACAAGGGAGCCCTGCATTACAAAAGCAGCAAGAAGTTAGTGACACGATAATCAATCAATCAAGGCGGGAGCACAGCAAACACAAAAACACAAAACATGCACATTACTCTGAACTGCCCAAAAGGGCACTAATGCATCAAAGTGTGAAGTATTTTAAAATCTGTTCCATGTGTGGTGTGTAAAAACAATCTAAATCTGTAGTAACGGAAGGAATTTGAAGAGTTCCCATACCCGCTCACAGCAATGGCTATCTCGTACTTCTGTAAATTAGCAATGATATAAGGTAACACGGGAGTTTGTGCATAAGAGTTTTATAAATTAACAGGATGCCATGTTCAGATCTACGAGTTGCCAATAATGACCATCTATGACCGAAAAGAGGTTCTGGACATCAGAACAGCGATCACTAACCTCGATTTAGATGAAGATTTCTACTTCAACGAGTCGGAGAAGCAGGACATACTGCTCACCCTGGACCAGGCCCTAATCCCAGAACATGGGAGGGGACTGAGCTCCCATGTTGTGGGTCAGTGTGGCTGATGTTTTGTTGCCTACCCTCAGCACCTGGGACCGGCCCGTCAGGAAATCCAGGATCCAGTTACAGAAGGAGGTGTTCCATCCCAGAGACCTTAGCTTAGTGTTGAGCTTGGAGGGCACAATGGTGTTGGATCTGTAGTCAATTAAGAGCATTCTCACGTAGGTGTTCCTTTTGTCCAGGTGGGAAAGGGCAGTTTGGAGTGCAATAGAAATGGCATCATCTGTGGATCTGTTGGGGCGGTATGCGATTTGGAGTGGTTCCAGGGTGTCTGGGATGATGTGTTGATGTGAGCCATGACAGAGCATTTCAGGGCAAACAGATGTGAATGGCACGGGGCGATAGTCATTCAGACAGGTTACCTTGGTGTTCCTGGGCAGACTGGGTTAGGGAGAAGTTGAAAATGACTGAAGACACTTGCCAGCTGGTCAGCGCATGCTCTGAGTACGCATCCTGGTAATCCGTCTGGCCCTGCAGCCTTGTGAATGTTAAAGGTCTCAGTCACATCAGCTACAGAGAGCTTGATCAAACAGTTGTCCGGAACAGCTGGTGCTCTCACGCATTGTTCAGTTTTGCTTGCCTTCAAGCGAGCATAGAGGGCATTTAGCTCATCTGGTAGGCTTGTGTCACTGGGCATCTCGTGGCTGGATTTCCTTTGTAATCCGTGATAGTGTGCAAGTTCTGCCACATCCAACGAGCATCAGTAGAATTCAATCTTAGTCCTGTATTGATTCTTTGCCTGTTTGATAGTTCGTCAGAGAGCATAGCGGGATTTCTTCTAAGCGTCTGGGTTAGTCCTCCATTTTTTGAAAGCGGCAGCGCTTGTCTTTAGCTCAGTGCAGATGTTGCCTGTAATCCATGGCTTCTGATTGGATATGTACAGTACCAGTCAAAGGTTGGACACACCTACTCATTCAAGTGTTTTTCTTTATTTTTTTACAATTTTCTACGTTGTAGAACAATAGTATAGACGTCAAAACTATGAAATAACACATGGAATCATGTAGTAACTAAAAAAGTGTTAAACAAATCAAAATATATATTTGATATTCTTAAAAGTAGCCACCCTTTGCCTTGATCACAGCTTTGCACACTCTTGGCATTCTTTCAACCAGCTTCACGAGGTAGGCGCCTGGAATGCATTTCAAAGAACAMGTGTGCCTTGTTAATTTGTGAAATGTACTTCTTCTTAATGCGTTTCAGCAACTCAGTTGTGTTGTGACAATGTATGGGTGGTATACAGGAGATAGCCATATTATGGTAAGAACTGCTCAGATAAGCAAAGAGAAATGACAGTCCATCATTACTTTAAGACATAAAGGTCAGTCAATCTGAAAAATGGCAAGAACTTTGAAAGTTTCAAGTGCAGTCGCAAAAACCATCAAGCGTTATGATGAAACTGGCTCTCATGAGGACCGCCACAAGAAAGGAAGACCCATAGTTACCTCTGCTGCAGAGGATAAAGTTATTAGTGTTAACTACACCTCAGATTACAGCCCAAATAAATGCTTCACGGAGTTGAAGTAACAGGCACATCTCAACATCAATTGTTCAGAGGAGACTGCGTGAATCAGGCCTATATGGTCGAATTGCTGCAAAGAAACCACTACTAAAGGACACCAATAATAAGAAGAGACTTGCTCGGGCCAAGAAACACGAGCAATGGACATTAGACCGGTGGCAATCTGTACTTTGGTCTGATGTGTCCAAATTTGAGATTTTTGTTCCTACCGCCGTGTCATTGTGAGATGCAGAGTAGGTGAACGGATAATCTCTGCATTCCTACCTGGACAAAAGGAACACCTATGTGAGAATGCTATTCATTGACTACAGCTCAGCTTCAACACCATAGTGCCCTCAAAGCTTATCACTAAGCTAAGGACCCTGGAACTAAACACCTCCCTCTGCAACTGGATCCTGAACTTCCTGACGGTCCGCCCCCAGGTGGTAAGGGTTAGTAACAACACATTCGCCACACTGATCCTCAACACGGGGGCCCCTCAGGGGTGCTTGCTCAGTGCCCTCCTGTACTCCCTGCTCACTCATGACTGCACGGCCAGGTATGACTCTAACACCATCGGCATTAAGTTTGCCGATGACACAACAGTGGTAGGCCTGATCAATGACAACGACGAGACAGCCTATAGGGAGGAGGTCAGAGACCTGGCAGTGTTGCGCCAGGACAACAACCTCTCCCCCAACGTAATCAAGACAAAGGAGATGATTGTGGACTACAGCAATAGGAAGACCGAGCATGCTCACATTCTCATCGATGGGGCTGTAGTGGAGCAGGTTGAGAGCTTCAAGTTCCTTGCTGTCCACATCACCAACAAACTAACATTGTCCAAGCACACCAAGACAGTCGTGAAGAGGGCATGACAAAACCTATTGCCCCTCAGGAGACTGAAAAGATTTGGCATGGGTCTTCAGATCCTCAAAAGGTTCTACAGCTGCACCGCCGAGACATCCTGATGGGTTGCATCACTGCCTGGTGTGGCAAATGCTCAGCCTCTGACCGCAAGGCACACCAGAGGGTAGTACATACGGCCCAGTACATCACTGTGGCCAAGTTTTCTGCCATCCAGGACCTCCATACCAGGTGGTGTCAGAGAAAGGCCCTAAAATTGTCAAAGACTCCTGACACTCTAGTCATAGACTTTTCTCTCTGCTACCGCATGGCAAGTGGTACCGGAGCGCCAAGTCTAGGTCCAAGAGGCTTCTAAACATCTTCTACCCCTAAAGCCATAAGATTCCTGAACATCTAATCAAGTGGCTTCCCAGACTACTTGCTTTGCCCCCACCCTTCCCTCTTTTACACTGCTGCTACTCTCTGTTATTATCTATGTATAGTCACTTTAATTACTATACCTACATGTACATATTATCTCAAGTTTGAAGAATCTTAAATCTAAAATATATTTTGATTTGTTTAACACCTTTTTGGTTACTACATGATTCCATATGTGTTATTTCATAGTTTTGATGTCCTCACAATTATTCTACAATGTAGAAAATAATACAAATAAAGAAAAAGCCTTGAATGAGTTGGTGTCCAAACTTTTGACTGGTACTGTATGTATGATCACTGAGGGGACAATGTCATTGATACCAATGTCATTAGATGAACCCAGGAACATATTCCAGTCTGTGCTAGCGAAACAGTTTTATAGCTTAGCATCCGCTTCATCGGACTACTTCCAAATTGAGCGTGTCATTGGTACTTCCCATTTGAGTTTTTCCTTGTAAACAGGAATAGGAGGATAGAGTTATGGTCAGATTTGCCAAATGGAGGGTGAGAGAGAGCTTTGTATGCATCTCTGTGTGTGGAATAAAGAAGATATAGCATTTTTTTTCTAGTTGCACATGTCACATTCTGGTTAAAAAAATGTATCAAACGAATTTCAGTTTTCCTGTATTAAAATCACCAGCCACGAGAAGTCTGGTCTTACTGCCAGCATCGGTTTGCGGTGGTCAGTATACAGCTACGAAAAATATAGATATAAACTTTATTGGTAAATAGTATGTTCTACAGCTTATCAGGAGGTATTCTAACTCAGGCGAGCAGAATCTCGATACTTACTTATAATTAGAGATTTTGCAACTGCTGTCCTTGATCAGCCACGACTGACGCATAGGATATTACAGTTCTTCAGGTCCCGTTGATTGGATAGTCTGGAAAGGAGCTTGTCTAGTTCGTTCTCCAGTAAGTGTACATTTGCCAATAGAACACCTTCGTAGTTTTATCAGGCTGCCCCCACGTCGGCCTTACACTTCCGAGTGTCGGTGATAATGTCCTGGTCCCAGGTGAGCAGTATGTCCTGTCATTGAAGTAGAATTCTTCATCCAAATTGAGGTTAGTGATCGCTGTTCTGATGTCCAGAAGCAATTTTTGGTCATAGAGAATGATGGAGGAAACATTATTATTATTCTTTTTTTTTTTTTTTTAAAGATCATCGCAAAACGGAGCCCATAAAACGGCCAGCACCATTGATGATGACACAACGGTGGTAGGCCTAATCACTAGCAACGATAAGACAGCCTCCAGGGAGGAGGTCAGAGACTTGGCAGTGTGGTGCCAGAACAACAACCTCTCCCTCAACTTCAGCAAGACAAAGAAGCTGATCGTGGACTACAGGAAACGGATGGTTGAGGGGCAGCTCTCTGGGAACTATGGGGGGATCTTGAAGGGCTGGTGGCCTGGTGGAAGGGAGCTTGGGCCGGTGGCTGATAGGTCGCTGGTTCGCCCCCCTATTTTTGACCTTGTGGGAGATCTGCCGACGTGCCCTTGAGCAGGGCGTTGACCCTGGTTGTTTCTGTGGTTCGCTCTGTTAGATGACTGAACGTAATGTAAATATTGAGCTGCTTCACTGCAAGTAGATATGTTTTAATATTCAATATATATATTTTTTAAGTATTCTCTTGAGTTGGGCTCTAGGATGGAACAACTGGAACATCTAAGCTTGTGGTTGTTTTGGGGGGAAGGGTGGGGAGAGTATGTATATATCCCATATCTGTTGCTAAGGGGTAATGATGTTAGGGAGAGTATAGGATGATTAACAATAATTGTTTCCCAAGATAATAATTTATTGGCCCCAATTTGCTTTTTTATAATGCCAGTCTTGGTTATAGGTAACAATCCTTCGTATGAAGTGCCTTCATAAAATTATTATGCATATTATTTGTTAATCGTGAAAATAAATTAAGATATGCAATATTTTTTTATATAAATACATTTATATTAAAAGTATACAATACAATCGAGGCGAGGGAGTTGGACATGCTGTTTGCTGTTAATCTGCTTCTGTTCTGTAGGTGGAAGTGTGTGCTCTTTTTAAAGGATGGGTCCCAATCTCTCAAAGGCCCTATGATCCAGGTGGACAGAGGAGGTCTGCCAGTCACTGGGACGACAACCCAATTTAGGATGGGGGGAGGTTTTAACAGGTGGAATAGTGGCAAACAGGAGGTTTATTCAGTACTAGCGCAAATATCATGGTACAGCTATATGGACATTCAATCATCATGGTACTTTTGTAATGGTAAGTTTACAAACATATATTATGATAAATATAATTGAAATGTGTATCTTATTATGGTAAATGGTGAAATAAGTATAGCCAGTTATAATTGGAATGGCTTAGCAGATAATAGTAAAAGACAAACAGTTTTTACATATCCTGACCTAGTGAGGTATACATGGCAAAGGCTCAATCAAGCTAGTCGTCTTGAAAACCTTCTTATGTCATTCTCACTGGCACCAAACGTTTTAAAAAGTGTTGAAAAGGGAGAGAATGTGGTCACCCATAAAATAATAGGCATATACATTACTCTTCCAGAATTTCCACATGGGCGAGGTTATTGGAAATTGCATCAAAGCCTATTGGATGACAACTTGTTTTTAACCAGGACAGAATAATTTATAACTGACTTATTCCAACATAACATAGGTACAGCAGATTCCCTTATTTTAAGGGACATGTTTAAATGTGCCGTTAGAGGCCATGTAATTCAATACTCATCTTTAAAAAAAAGCAATTTAGGTCAGAAGAGTTCATATTAATTATTAACAAAGGAAATCGAGTGGCTAACAGTACAGATAGATAGCAATAAAACATTTACCATATCGGCACAGAATAAGTTAGAGGAAAAGCAAAAAGAACTGGAGGAACTTAATCAAGAAAGATCAAGTCTTAATATACACTGCTCAAAAAAATAAAGGGAACACTTAAACAACACAATGTAACTCCAAGTCAATCACACTTCTGTGAAATCAAACTGTCCACTTAGGAAGCAACACTGATTGACAACAAATTTCACATGCTGTTGTGCAAATGGAATAGACAAAAGGTGGAAATTATAGGCAATTAGCAAGACACCCCCAATAAAGGAGTGATTCTGACAGGTGGTGACCACAGACCACTTCTCAGTTCCTATGCTTCCTGGCTGATGTTTGGTCACTTTTGAATGCTGGCGGTGCTCTCACTCTAGTGGTAGCATGAGACGGAGTCTACAACCCACACAAGTGGCTCAGTAGTGCAGCTCATCCAGGATGGCACATCAATGCGAGCTGTGGCAAAAAGGTTTGCTGTGTCTGTCAGCGTAGTGTCTAGATCATGGAGCGCTACCAGGAGACAGGCCAGTACATCAGGAGACGTGGAGGAGGCCGTAGGAGGGCAACAACCCAGCAGCAGAACGTTACCTCCGCTTTGAGGCAGGAGGAGCACTGCAGAGCCCTGCAAAATGACCTCCAGCAGGCCACAAATGTGCATGTGTCTGCTCAAACGGTCAGAAACAGACTCCATGAGGGTGGTATGAGGGCCCGACGTCCACAGGTGGGGGTTGTGCTTACAGCCCAACACCGTGCAGGACGTTTGGCATTTGCCAGAAGAACACCAAGATTGGCAAATTCGCCACTGGCGCCCTGTGCTCTTCACAGATGAAAGCAGGTTCACACTGAGCCACATGAGCACATGTGACAGACGTGACAGAGTCTGGAGACGCCGTGAGAGAACGTTCTGCTGCCTTGCAACATCCTCCAGCTATGACCGGTTTGGCGGTGGGTCAGTCATGGTGTGGGGTGGCATTTCTTTGTGGGGCCGCACAGCCCTCCATGTGCTCGCCAGAGGTAGCCTGACTGCCATTAGGTACCGAGATGAGATCCTCAGAGCCCTTGTGAGACCATATGCTGACACATGCACATTTGTGGCCTGCTGGAGGTCATTTTGCAGGGCTCTGGCAGTGCTCCTCCTGCTCAAAGGCGGAGGTAGCGGTCCTGCTKCTGGGTTGTTGCCCTCCTACGGCCTCCTCCACGTCTCCTGATGTACTGGCCTGTCTCCTGGTAGCGCCTCCATACTCTGGACACTACGCTGACAGACACAGCAAACCTTTTTGCCACAGCTCGCATTGATGTGCCATCCTGGATGAGCTGCACTACCTGAGGCACTTGTGTGGGTTGTAGACTCCGTCTCATGCTACCACTAGAGTGAAAGCACCGCCAGCATTCAAAAGTGACCAAAACATCAGCCAGGAAGCATAGGAACTGAGAAGTGGTCTGTGGTCACCACCTGCAGAATCACTCCTTTATTGGGGGTGTCTTGCTAATTGCCTATAATTTTCACCTTTTGTCTATTCCATTTGCACAACAGCATGTGAAATTTATTGTCAATCAGTGTTGCTTCCTAAGTGGACAGTTTGATTTCACAGAAGTGTGATTGACTTGGAGTTACATTGTGTTGTTTAATAAGTGTCCCCTTTATTTTTTTGAGCAGTGTATTATCAAAAATAAAGCGAACTGGATGGAATATGGGAAAAAATGCACCAAATATTTTTTTTATCTTCCACATAGAACTGCTACCAAAAATAATTTCCTGAAACTTGTTACAAATGACCAATGGTTCACCAAACAATATTTTAAAAGAGGAAGCAAAGTACCTAAAGCATATGTTTTAGTTTCAGTTTCCTCCATCACCCCTAACCAAAGTTAATTGTAAGGATTTGTTTTCTATCAATTATGTAAAATTAACAGCTGTACTGAAAGATTCATGTGAAGGCCAAATTACAGAGGATGAATTTAATGATACAATTAAAGCCTTTAAGTCTGGGAAAACTTCATGGCCGAATGGCAACACAGTTAATGTATATCAAACCTTGTTTTATGTACTCAGAGGACTGTTATTATGTTTTATCCACTCCTATAAAAATGCTAGATTATTAGCTACTCAACAGGATGGTCTGATTTCACGATTACTGAAACAGGACCGAGGTGGTAAATATAAAGATCCCTCCATTTGAAAAATTGGAGGSTCCTTACACTTCAGTTTCGTAAAAGTATAGGAAAATGCATAGCGCATAGAATAAAAAGCTATTGTCGGATATTATTTATACTAATCAGACAGTTTTTTTTTTACATGGACAATACATTTGAGATAATGTAAGATAGGTACTGTAAACAATAGAATACTGGGAAAAATCTTGGAAACCAGGCCTGGTATGCATAGCTGACTTTGAAAAGGATTTTGATAAAGTACAACTGGAATTTATATATAAATGCCTGGAATATTAGCATTTTGGAGAATCTCTTATACAATTGGTTAAAGTTATATATAGTAACCTTAGCTATTAAATAGTAAATAATGCCTACTTCTCAGAAAGTATTAAACTGTCAAGACGAGTTAAACAGGGTTGTCCACTATCGGCATATCTATTTATTATGGCTATCAAAATGTTAGCTATTATTATCAGATCCAACAATAATATCAATGGGGTAGAAATCCAGGGCTTAAAAAAGGTGTCATTGTACACTCATGATTTATGTTTTCTTTTAAAAACACAATTTGGATCCCTCCACAGCCTCATAGAGGATCTATATACTTTTTCTAACCTCTCTGGATTACAACCAAATTATGATACGTGTATTATATTACGTATTGGATCACAACTTTTACATTACCGTGTAGTTTACCAATAAAATGGTCTGATGGTGAAGTGGACATCTTCAGTATTCATATCGTGAAAGAAAGAAATGATCTCACTACAATACATTTTAATAGAAAGTTAGCAAAAATAGATTAGATCTTTATACTGGTTATCATAAGGTGAATGCACCAATTTGTAAGTCGCTCTGGATAAGAACGTCTGCTAAATGACTTAAATGTAAATGTATACAATGACAAGGAAAATACCTGTCCATTTGTAGAAAAATCACCCTGATTAACTCTTTACTCATATCCCAGTTGACCTATTTGCTTATGGCCCTGCCTACACCTAACGACATGTTTCTCAAATTATATGAGCAAAAAAATAAAAAATAAATTTTATTTGGAATGGCAAGCCAGACAAAATTAACCTGGCAAAAAAATGATTGAAGCATTGGACCTCTCACTAAAGGCTTCAGTCATGCAAAAACTACACTTAAATCCAAACTGGTTCTCTAGCAGATTAGTAAGAATGGCTCACCCCGTTTCCACTTAATTCAGATTTCAACCTCTTACTTTTGGTTATTTTAAAATGAAATAATCTCCAGAATATCTCTGTTTTTAAAACAAGCCGTAGAAAGTTTAATTCATCAGAAAACAAAGAACAAATAATATGGTTAAACTCAAATATACTATTATTGATTTAAAAAAATATATACAAAAATAAAAATAGGAAACAGTGTGATATTATAACATGTCACACATGCAGCTGACAAAAATAGATGGAAATGTTTGCTCTATCCAAAATTACAACCAACTGATTGCAGCATTACCGCAAAAATGTAAGAGGCAGGTGGAAGGGGGAGAAAGTATTGAACTTGTCTGTCTGCCCTGCGTTATTAACTTCTCTAGGGTAGGGGGCAGCATTTTCACATTTGGATGAAAAGCATACCCAAATTCAACTGCCAGCCACTCATCCCCAGAAGATAAGATATGCATATTGTTAGTAGATTTGGATAGAAAACACTCTGAAGTGTCTAAAACCGTTTGAATCATGTCTGTGAGTATAACAGAACTTATTTAGCAGGTGAAACCCCGAGGACAAACCATTCAGATGTCTTTTTTTTGGAGGTCACTCTCTTTTCAATATATTTCATTGGGAAACCAGATTTCTAAGCGACCTGCTTGCAGTTCCTACGGCTTCCACTGGATGGCAACAGTCCTGAGAAATTGGTTGAGGTTATTCCTTTGTGTAATGAAGAAGTACGGCCATCTTTAAGTCGAGTCACTCGACGTGTCAGGTTTGTTAGAGGCACGAGACCAGAAAGCATGCTACAGTTGGTTTTAATCCTGTATTGAACACAGATCATCCCGTCTTCAATTTTATCGATTATTAACGTTAAAAAATATCTAAAGATGTATTACAAAAGTAGTTTGACATTTTTTGGCAAAGTTTACCTGAGATATTTTGTCGTCACGTTTGAGCAAGTTGGAACCTGTGTTATTCTGGATCAAACGTGTCAAATAAATGGACATTTTGGATATATAGCGACGGAATTAATCGAAGAAAAGGACCATTTGTGATGTTTATGGGACATATTGGAATTATATTTTTATTTCTGCGTTTTGTGTCGCGCCTGCAGGGTTGAAATATGCGTATCTCTCTTTGTTTACAATTGTGCTATCCTCAGATAATAGGATCGTATGCTTTCGCCGAAAAGCCTATTTGAATTCTGACATGTTGGCTTGATTCAGAACCAGTGTAGCTTTAATTTGGTATCTTTCATGTGTGATTTTATGAAAGTTAGATTTTATAGTAATTAATTTTAATTTGGCGCTCTGCATTTTCTCAGGCTTTTTGCCAAGTGAGACAGTAGCGTCCCATCTAAACTCATATTTTTTTTATATAAATATGAACTTTACCGAACAAAACATACATGTATTGTGTAACATGAAGTCCTATGAGTGTCATCTGATGAAGATCATCAAAGGTTAGTGATTCATTTTATCTCTATTTCTGCTTTTTGTTACTGCTCTCTTTGGCTGGAAAAATGGCTGTCTTTTTCTGTGACTTGGCTCATACCTAACATAATCGGTTGGTGTGCAATATTTTCTCTCCAACAACAAGAGGAGTGTGAACAGTTTGGGGTTGCGGAGTGTGAACAGTTTGGGGTTGCTTAGGTTGTGAGGTGGGTGTTTGTTACTATGCCGATAAATTACATTATCCATCCGGACCTTTGCCACCTAGGTGTGTAACCAGACATTCTCAAATAGTTCTTGGGTACTCCTGGGGTAGCATTTATAAATTGGACTTATGATCAATTTTGACCTTAAGTATGACTTACGCAGAAAACCATGTGTAAGTAGTTATTTATAAAATCTTACTTTGACGTGGAAATGATCTTATCTCTATGCAAAGTCTAGACTTGACATAAATGATTTTCCTCCTGGTTATGTAGGGGTATTGCAGTTTGGGACACATATGCATCCAAGCCTGTGGTGAACTTTACATTAGCTTAATGAACAATTTGTTAGAAATGATCAATTAAAGCTGTGAGGAATTAATTGCCGGACGCAAGGTGTTTTGAATTAAAAACAGAATGCGATGTTCTATAAATAGTGTTTCAAATTGGAAAAAAATAAACCGTGGCTGTTCTTGCGTTATTGGAAGACATTGAAAACCGTGCATTCAGAAGGGAGAGAGTTTTCAGAGACCGGAATGATTTTTTTGCGCATGATGATCAACGGCTATTCCTGACTAAACCCTCATTTGTGCTAGCATTCTATAAGGGGAAATCGCTGATTGTAAGGCAAGTTAGGTGCCGTCAAAAAAAAGCTAGAATATGCAAGCTAGAATATGCATATAATTAGTAGATTTGCATAGAAAAACTTCTGAAGTTTCTAAAACTGTTTGAATAATGTCTGAGTATAACATAAGTCATATGGCAGGCAAAAACCTGAGAAAAAATCCAACCAGGAAGTGTGAAATCTGAGGTTTGTAGTTTTTCAACTCTTGGCCTATCGAATACACAGTGTCTATGGGGTCAAATTGCACGTTCTAAGGCTTCCACTAGATGTCAGTCTTTAGAACCTTGTTTGATGCTTCTACTGTGAATTGGGGGCGAATGAGAGGGGAATGAATCCGAGGTCTGCCAGAGAGCCACGAGCTCAGTCTCGTGCGTTCACGTGAGAGCGACAAAGGAATTCTCCGGTTGGAACATTATTGATTATGTTAAAAACATCCTAAAGATTGATTCTATACTTCGTTTGACATGTTTCTACGGACTGTAATATAACTTTTTCTACTTTTCATCCGTACTTTCCGCTGGACTTGCACGCGCGTCGTGAGTTTAGATTGTGTACTGAACGCGCGAACAACAAGGAGGAATTTGGACATATATGATTGACATTATCGAACAAAACAAACATTTATTGTGGAACTGGGATTCCTGGGAGTGCATTCTGATGAAGATCATCAAAGGTAAGTGAATATTTAAAATGCTATTTCTGACTTCTGTTGACTCCAACATGGTGGATATCTCTTTGGGTTGATTTGTCATCTGAGCGCCGTACTCAGATTATTGCATGGTTTGCTTTTTCCGTAAAGATTTTTGGAAATCTGACACAGTGGTTGCATTAAGGGGAAGTGGATCTAAAATTCAGTGCATAACAGTTGTATCCTTTATCAATGTTTATTATGAGTATTTCTGTAAATTGATGTGGCTCTCTGCAAAATCACTACAGAGGGTAGTGCATACGGCCCAGTAGCTTAGTGGGGCTAAGCTGCCTGCCATCCAGGACCTCTATACCAGGCAGTGTCATAGAAAGGCCCTAAAAATTGTCAGACTCCAGCCACCCATTTACATTTAAGTCATTTAGCAGACGCTCTTATCCAGAGCGACTTACAAATTGGAAAGTTCATACATATTCATCCTGGTCCCCCCGTGGGGAATGAACCCACAACCCTGGCGTTGCAAGCGCCATGCTCTACCAACTGAGCCACACGGGACCACGGGACCACTCATAGACTGTTCTCGCTGCTTCCACATGGCAAGCGGTACCAGAGCGCCAAGTCTAGGACCAAAAGGCCCCCAAGCCATAAGAATCCTGAACAGCTAATCAAATGGCTACCCACTCTATGCATTGTGATTTGAATAACATTGCTAAATCAATAAGATTTGCTTTTGCAAGTTCATTGATGTCCAACTCCCACATTACTGATTAAGTATTGATGATTCATTAACGTCTATATATATTTTTTTTTCTAAAATCCATCGTCTCAAATCCCAAACTTTACAAAACATAATAATTATAATTATAATAATAATAATGATGAGCAAGCTATCAGAGGGGGTGGCCCCCATTCCCCTGCTAATTAGTGAACCCTCACCCATGGAAAGGATGATTGCTGAAATCAGCAACAATATTATCCCAAACTATGCCAAAGGGCTGAGAATGTTAGATCACAATGCAATAAGTGAAAAAACTGCAGAAATGCCAAAAACGGACTCCAAGATAAACCAACAGGCGCAGGCCTTGTACGGTTCTCTCGAATTTAGCTCTGAGGTATGGCCGCCAGCAGAGACTGACATCGGTCAAGTTCCGCAGTGCACAGCAGAAGCATGAGCAAGAAACGGTTGAGATGAAAGGACAGGTGGAGAGAACCAGTTAACTAATGACGAAAGCAGAAAAGGAAAAGATACTGCTAGACGAAGAACTGCATTTGAGAACTGAACAATTAAAAGAATTGGCAAAAACTTATGACGACGAACTAGCACAAACTCTTGAACAAAATCATCTTCTACAGGAACAAAATTGTATTTTACAGGAACAACTCGATTTAGCCAAAAGTAAATACGACGAAGTCCAAGCAAATCTATATAAATCGTGCGAGTTCGCTACAAACAGGGGCGGGCAAATTGATAACATGTATGCCATTTTGATTAACAACACTGAAAGCAATAATGTTCCAGTCCAAATGCTGCAGACCAAAGACGATCAGGTAATGAACACAATGACCAAGTCGGATGACAAAACAGCTACTTTGCTGCACCCAACCCACACAAAGTGTCAGGGCACAAGGGTCAAAAGGCTTCAATGACGATCAAATCGTAGACCGATGCTCTCAAGACGTTCTGCTAAGAGAAATACAAAAGCAGCAACATTTGAGAAAGACGAAAAAGATACGTCACCATGACTAGGCGTGGACTTCCCGGAGAACAGGTCAGCCGAATTTAACACCATTAGCGAGGACGTAAACTATTAAATTCCCCCTGCTCTGACTCAAAACCCTATCCAGGGCCCGCTCGATCAAGAAACAAGCCTACAGGCTTTGACTATATACTCAGATACACATGTTGCTACGCACAATGTAAACAACATCGCAATAGCCAACTCCACTCAAACTCTGATAAGTCAATCTGTTTTCACCATGAAGACAAATGATACATTACGCCATTGCGAACAATCATTCAACTGTGTGGGGAATATGACCACAAGACGGAACTCAAAGACTGCTTAAAACCTGTTGAGGATAGAGGGCGCTATTTACACTTTGGGGGAAAATCGTGCCCAATTTAAACGGCCTCGTACTCTATTCTTGCTCGTACAATATGCATATTATTATTACTATTGGATAGAAAACACTCTCTAGCTTTCCGTGCTAATTGACTGGAGAAGAGGACATTCTAAATCCAAACAACGATTGTTCTGGACAAAGGACCCCTTGTACAACATTCTGATGGAAGATCATCAAAAGTAGGACCCATTTTATGATGCTATTTCATATATCTGTCGAACATGTGAACTAGTAGTTTGCGCCCAGATTTTGGGCACGCTCTCGCCATAACGTAAACTGCATGTCGTAATGAAGTTATTTTTAGAATTCTAACACGGCGATTGCATTAAGAACTAGTGTATCTATCATTTCCTATACAACATGTATTTTTTTGTAATGTTTATGAATAGTTATTTGGTCAGAATATGTGAGTGTCAGAAAAATATGCTACGTTAGCACAATGTATAACCACTGATTTCAGCTCTAAATATGCACATTTTCGAACAAAACATAAGTGTATGTATATCCTGATGTTATAGGACTGTCATCTGATGAAGCTTATCAAGGTTAGTCAAAAATTATATATCTTTTGCTGGTTTGTTACGATCGCTAACTTTTGCTGCTGGTAAATGGCTTGTGTTTCTGGCTATTATGGTAAGCTAATATAATGCTATATTGTGTTTTCGCTGTAAAACACTTAACCCATGATGCGCTAATTGATTCGGACTTGACAATGATCTCAAAAGTGCTGTGAACCCAGGTAACGTTGGTTAAGAACAGAACGATAAGACAAACTTTGAGGGTTAACTCAGACTACCTCGCCTCTCACAATGCGACTAACGCTAAAAGTATACTTCCAAGATGTTTCGCTTATTCACCCTGTGTATGTTACCAGCCTCAACACTGAACACCTGCTACTCGGAGCAGACTTGATGGATCGTTTGGTTTCTCTGATGGATTGGAAAAACAACCAATTGTGGTCAGAGGTAACCGTGCCGTCTCCACTGACCACACTGTCTTCTCCTAACGCTGGCTGTAACACAGTCATCCACAAGGAGTATCTGTTGACAGGACCCCTTGGGAAAAAGACATTTCGATACCTCTTGGTGCAGAATCTGACTCAAGCAGATATGACGATATCTCGTCACATTCAATCAGCAAACCTGATAGACTATTCTTTTCAAGATTTTGAGCTAACATTCTCTGTGAGTGAGCAACTTCCCTCCTCCTTGGAGTCATGCGATACCATAGCTAAGATGAACTTCTCTTGTCCTTCAGACACTTCCACAAGCACTGTGGTCGTATCAGGAAACAAAGCATCAACTTTCAGAGTGGACTCTGCTTCCGATGATACGCTTTCTGCTTGGAGTGGGACTGAAACCCCTTACAATAAAACTAACGGTGTCAGTCCCACCACTGACCCGGTGACTCCAACTGGTGAAAAACTGCAATATTGCCCGAAAGATATCCTTGTCTCAGTTCGCAGGTGCTGGAACGGTTGCCACATGCAGATGTTGTGGCGAATGGCAGGCCACGTCAGCCACTGAGTGTTTTGAAGCACAAACACTAGGAGATTTGGTAGAAGAGTTACAGCCAATCTACTAAAAATGCGGCTGCTGACAACTCGTACAAAGGGCACAATCTTTTCGTTTGTGCCTCGGACACCAACACCAACCGCTGGTGGGGAGGTCCCGAGACACAACGGGCGGGATTACTAGTCCAGACTCATGGTAAGCGTCGTCAAGGCCAGTGGGGGGTGGATCGGGGCTATTTGCAGCACTGTACGAGGCCGCCCGATCAGGAAACAAATCAAGTTGTAAACTTCCCCACGAGAACAGAGAGGAGTGGACAAGCCTCTCGACGGGGATAACCTTAGAATACATCTGCCATATCACTGAGGTGTCCCACACTGGTCATAAAAGAAGTCCAGTGGACTTTGCAACTCCCCCAAAAAATGGTAACAATAGTCTCAACTACAATGCAACTATTTAAATGCTCTAATCATGTGTAGGATAACATTACGGAATAAATTGGTAGCTTAGCTGGTCCCCTTGGATACTAATATCAATGCCAGCAACGGTCAGTCCGGCCACAGTCAGCAAGAAGGTTTGAGACCTAACAATTCGAATTGCCCTTGATAACAGCGACAGAGGAGTTAGTAGTCACTTGGTGGTAGCGAATCTCCAAAACACTCTTCTGATGGTTAACACACATGCTGGTAATAACTTATCATGTAGTTACCAACTTAGGATAGCGCCCTAAGCAACACACCACTAAGTAGAATCACCCTAGATATGACAAGATCGTGGACGTATATAGAATAGAGTCCAATTAGATGATTAAGGTGTGGTAACTATGTTTTGTATATCTTTTTGTTTGTGTTTTATTCTTAATTTCATTTTCATTTTCTTTGACACTTAGGAAGTGATACTGCCACAAACAATTTGGGGAAGAAATGTAATACCGTATTGCGTGAGTGTTGTACATTATTAACGTCTGTCAAAGTTACTGCCTAGATCCACCAGTCTGGACAACTGGACGACCGGTCCGGAACGATGATCCACAACCAGGCCATCCCATGACCATTCTTTTGGTGGGTTGCAACTTGTAGAATCCTTCCAAGATTGAACCTGTCATGACTATTGTGTGAGGATCCAAATAGGTCAGATCAGCTTTGCAATAAATAACTTCAACCAAACCCCCTCTCACCTGCAGAGGGGGGGGGGGACTGGTGGGGGTTAACACCTCACACGCTGTTGTAAATCAACAGTCAGCATCTCTCTCCAATGTTTACCAGAGGAATGTGACTTTGTTTCACATACTCCCGACTAAATATTTCTAACATTGAACGAGGGATATGGTCAGAGGCGATCTAAAGAACAATAATTACATTTTGGTTGTTATTTTGTGATGTAAAAAAAATGTTTTAAAGGAAATACTAACTTGGAAAGTGTCCATCCCATGCGTTGTGCATGAAACATGAAAAATTATGAAATTGTTTTTGTGAAGGGCGGGACACCCGTACTCCCGGGTGGCGCAGTGGTCTAGGGCACTGCATCGCAGTGCTAGCTGCGCCACCAGAGTCTCTGGGTTCGCGCCCAGGCTGGGCTGGGTTCGCGCCCAGGCTCTGTCGCAGCCGGCCGCAACCGGGAGATCCGTGGGGCGACGCACAATTGGCATAGCGTCGTCCGGGTTAGGGAGGGTTTGGCCGGTAGGGAGGGTTTGGCCGGTAGGGATATCCTTGTCTCAGTATGTAAAAAAAAAAAATTAATAAAATGTATGCACTCTACTGTAAGTCGCTCTGGATAAGAGCGTCTGCTCTTGGCCGGTAGGGATATCCTTGTCTCAGTATGTAAAAAATGTAATAAAATGTATGCACTCTACTGTAAGTCGCTCTGGATAAGAGCGTCTGCTAAATGACTAAAATGTAAAATGTAATGAGTTTAGGAGCCATAAGAGATAATAGTTGTACATAACTTTCTACAAGTGACAAGTCACGCCCCTGAGTGAGGTCAGAGAGCGTGTCAGCCTGACGGAACCGCCCCTCTCGAACAAACTGCATAAATGATGGGTAACGAAAATGAACATATCAGACCAGAGAGATGTAGAGCTGCAGCTCATGTTTAAAGTGGTTCGAACTCTGAATCTCAACACGAGGTAGAGACGATAATGTCACCTCTCAGACAATCACTGGTATGGCTGATTAGCTGTCCTAAGTAAAGTATCTAGAAAAGCGAATTTAAGTGGGACCATTCCATTACTCTGTTCAAATCATCATATTACGCTATTCTCATCACCCCACTGGGAACCATTGACACGGCTGGCTAGCCTATCTTCAAAGAAGCATCCTCCAGAGCGAACGGAAGGAGAATCAACTCTGTAGTTCTGTTCAGGACTACATGACAACTACAAACAGTATGAGACTTGTCGGAACCATTTTGGACAATAAGAGCCTTACAAGCATGCCACGAAAAGACCCAACCCCCTTTCCAATGTGGCCCGGTTCTGACAGATATGACCTTTCACGTAAATAAATTAATGATTTCTTACTCCAAAGCGGGCGGCGGTTTGTGTGCAAAGTACAGGAGTACTATAATTGAGAGTAGTTTCTAAATGTAACAACGTGAAGTGTCTCTGTCTGTTAGCTAGTAAAGAAATAATTATTCCAATTTGTGTAGTACTGAATCATAACTAAGACTCGGGTTTTTGCAGATACAAGGAGGTTACGACTGTTCTGAATTATGATATGATACGAGGTTATGATTTAATAAGTTGACTGTTTATGAAAACCTTTATAGAGTTATCATCTCACAAATTAAACTCTAAAGAACCGCCCTCGTTGTGCCCCAGATCTTAATGAGTTAATTGTTACATCATTCATTTAATCAATAACAATAAAATATATTTAGGTTGATTAGATAAATAACAGTCTTCAGATTAATGAAAGTAAAGTCACAACACAATCAATAATATAATTGCAAAAAATTATCGTTGTCCTGTTGGAAGGTGAACCTTTGCTGTGAACCTTTCAGGGTCCAGTCTGAGGTCCTGTGCACACTGGAGCAGGTTTTCATCAAGGATCACTGTACTTTGCTCTGTTTATCTTTGCCTCGATCCTGACTAGTCTCCCAGTCCATACAGCATGATGCTGCCACCACCTTGCTTCACCGTAGGGATGGTGCCAGGTTTCCTCCAGATGTGACGCTTGGCTTTCAGGCCAAAGAGTTCAATCTTGTTTTCATCAGACCAGAGAATCTTGTCTCTCATGGTCTGAGTCCTTTAGGTGCCTTTTTGGCAAACGAAGCGGGCTGTCGTGACTTATACTGAGGAGTGGCTTCCGTCTGGCCACACTACCATAAAGGCCTGATTGGTGGACTGCTGTAGAGATGGTTGTTCTTCTGGAAGGTTATCCCATCTCCACAGAGGAACTTTCGAGCTTTGTCAGTGTGACCATCACGTTCTTGGTCACCTTCCAGACCAAGGCCAATGTGCAAAGCTGTCATCAAGGCAACGTATTTCTATTTGAAGAATCTCAAATATAAAATGTATTTTGATTTGTTTAATTAACACTTTTTATTCTACAATGTAGAAAAACCCTTGAATGAGTAGGTGTCCAAACTTTTGACTGTTACTGTATATATAAATAATATAAATATATCATAGTTGGTACAGTTTGAATGAGTAATTTGGTGAAATGTTGTACAATTTAAATACTCGAGTGTTAATTGTTTTTTGATAGTGAGTGTCTTTACACAATGGGAGACAAAATTGGTGTCATATTTAACCTAAGTTGACTTGTGATTGTCATTTGTTTTCTGTTCTTGAACTATGTCTGTTTATTTGAAATTTGTGAGAAAATGTGCTTAATCTTGAAAATTCTCAGTAATCTACAGCAGCATTCTATAATTCTATTGGGGTCCAAAGGGTTAAATCAGTGGAGTCAATGTTGTGGGCTCTCTAGAAAACAACTTTTTTCCAAACTACTTGTTTAAGGTCAACAAGTGCTTTTTGTATGACATTACATGCAGTCTGTAGATCGGCTATAGCCTGGTTCACAGAGGAGTCAGTACATCACAGTGTCATCAGCATAAAAGTGAAGTTGTTTTTCATTAAGGAACCAATAGCGTTTATATACAATGTGAATAGTCACACGACCTGCTAATACATTACTCTGAATGCAGTAGGTTTGGGAAACTGAATATACTTTTCAGTGTACTGAATGTGTGCTTGTCTCACCTTTTTCCAACCTCTGTCATGTACACTGAAACAGTCTTCCAGTGAATCTTGGCCTTCAGAGTGGGTTTGGACCCAGGCAGATGTGCGGTGGCAGTTTTCATAGACATCTCATATGACTGACACTCATCTCCCCATCTTACGTGCATCTAACATGAAAAAGAGAACACTTATGAATTAACATGTCATGTTTCTCCAATCCCTATTGAGAGATATCTCTTCCCACCTTGTATCTACACTATTTAGAAAAAAGAGTTCGAAAAGGGTTCTGCCGTTCTCCTGCTACGAGAACCCTTTTTGGTTCCAGGTAGAACTGTTTTTGGTTCCATGTAGAACCTTCTGGGGAAATATTTCTACATGGAACACAAAGGAGTTCTACCTGGAACCAAAAAATGGTTCTTCAAACGGTTCTCATATGGGGACAGCTGAAGAACCTTTTAGGTTCTAGTTAGTACCTTCTTTTCTTAGATTGTACTGCCTATAACCTTCAGGGKKGGGGGGGGGGGGGGGGRGGGTAACAGATTACATGTAATCTGTAACATGTAAGGATTACAAAAAATGTTAACTGTAATCTGTTACGTTACCAGCAAAAATATTGTAATCAGATTACAGATACTTTTGAAAAACTAGATTACTTCGATGATCACTTTTAAATTCAGAAATTATGTTTGCAAAAACATATTTGTCACTTCTGTGTTTTTTAAATTGACATTCAAATGTACATTTGTTCCACCTGAGTGTCTGACCACAAGTCCGAGAGCACTATGATGACACACCAAATGTGTTTGATGGATCGCGGGAAAAGAGCAGGAATAGACTTTTGTAGTCTACAGTCCAAGCTATGTCTTCCAATGGTGTGACTACTGCCGGCATAAAAAGATTATCCAACTTGAACAAACGCTTGGAGGTAAGGATAACAGCAGTGTTGTAGTCTATGGCGAAACGGATATCAATTATTATTGATATCTACATAGCGCATTGATGTGAATCACACTGCTGCTCTCTCATTTAGCTATTTGCGCCTTACGGATTGTGGTTGTTGTGGATGGCTGTTCACAAATGTAGATATGCATGTGAACCAAATAATGGTTGAATTCAAGAAGTTTAATTTGCACAACAGTCACTGTTTTTGAAACCAGTGGACAGCCAGTGAAATATGCGCTCTTGGAACAGCTACATAGTGTGGATCCAAGCCTATGAGTAATAAAATGCCCACCTTTATTCCAATCTAATTCATGCTGATAAGAAAAGAAAATACATAGGCCTAATGGACACATGCTCAAATTCGTACACTTTTGATAGACTTAAAGGGGCAATATGTAGTTGCTACATCCATTTTTGGACTAATACATTATATGTACAGTAATATATATATATATATCCATTGATTCTTGACGAATAAAACTTGTAAATGCCCCATGAGCTTAGTTCAACTGTCACACTCCATAAGAACCCAACATATAAGCTTGTTTTTCTGCCTTGTTTGTAAACATTGTAAATGTAAACAAACAAGGTATATATATTTTTTTTATTTCACCTTTATTTAACCAGTTAGGCTAGTTGAGAACAAGTTCGCATTTACAACTGCGACCTGGCCAAGATGAAGCAAAGCAGTGCGACACACAAACAACAACATAGAGTTACACATGGAATAAAACATACAGTCAATAACACAATAGAAAAAAAAGTCTATAAACAGTGTGTGCAAATGAGGTAAGACAAGGGAGGTACGGCAATAAATAGGCCATAGCGTTGAAATAATTACAATTGAGCAATTAAACACTGGAGTGAAAGATGTACAGAAGATGAATGTGCGACTAGAGATATTGGGGTGCAAAGGAGCAAAAAAATAAAAATAACAGTATGGAGATGAGGTAGTTGGATGGGTTTTTTAGAGATGGGCTATGTACAGGTGCAGGGATCTGTGAGCTGCCCTGACAGCTGGTGCTTAAAGTTAGTGTGGGAGATATAAGTCTCCAGCTTTTTTCAGTTCGTTCCAGTCATTGGCAGCAGAGAACTGGAAGGAAAGGCGGCCAAAGGAGGAATTGGCTTTGGGGGTGACCAGTGAAATATACCTGCTGGACCGCGTGCTACGGGTGGGTGCTACTATGGTGACCAGTAAGCTGAGATAAGATGGGGCTTTACCTAGCAAAGACTTATAGATAACCTGGAGCCAGTGGGTTTGGCGACGAATATGAAGCGAGGGCAAGCCAACGAGAGCATAGAGGTTGCAGTGCTGGGTAGTATATGGGGCTTTGGTGACAAAACGGGTGGCACTGTGAGTAGAGTGTTGGAGGCTATTTTGTAAATGACATCGCCGAAGTCGAGGATCGGTAGGATAATTCGTTTTACGAGGGTATTTTTGGCAGCATGAGTGAAGGAGGCTTTGTTGCGAAATAGGAAGCAGATTCTAGATGTACTTTTGGATTGTAGATACTTAATGTGAGTCTGGAAGTAGAGTTTACAGTCTAACCAGACACCTGGGCATTTGTAGATGTCCACATGTTCTAAGTCAGAACCGTCCAGAGTAGTGATGCAGGACGGGCGGGCAGGTGCTGGTAGCGATCGGTTGAAAAGCATGCATTTAG
Source organism: Salvelinus sp. IW2-2015 (assembly GCF_002910315.2). Taxonomy (NCBI): domain Eukaryota; kingdom Metazoa; phylum Chordata; class Actinopteri; order Salmoniformes; family Salmonidae; genus Salvelinus; species Salvelinus sp. IW2-2015. Next base: position 154,636 of record NC_036856.1, read on the forward strand.
TTTTACTTGTATATAAGAGCAGTTGGAGGACACAGAAGGAAAGTTGTATGGTATTGAAGCTCATCTGGAGGTTAGTTAACAGTGTACAAAGAAGGGCCAGAAGTACACAGAACGATATCGTCTGCGTAGAGGTGGATCAGAGAATCACCAGCAGCAAGAGTGACATCATTGATGTATACAGAGAAAAGAGTCGGCCCGAGAATTGAACCCTGTGGCACCCCCATAGAGACTGCCAGAGGTCTGGACAACAGGCCCTCCGATTTGACACACTGAACTCTGTCTTAGAAGTAGTTGGTGATCCAGGCGAGGCAGTCATTTGAGAAACCAAGACTGTTGAGTCTGCCGATAAGAATGTGGTGATTGACAGAGTCGAAAGCCTTGGCCAGGTTGATGAAGACGGTTGCACAGTACTGTCTTTTATCGATGGTGATTGTGATATCGTTTAGGTCCATTGAGCGTGGCTGAGGTGCACCCATGACCAGCTCGGGAGCCAGATTGCATAGCGGAGAAGGTATGTTGGGATTCGAAATGGTCTGTGATCTGTTTTTTAACCTGGCTTTCGAAGACCTTAGAAAGGCAGGGTAGGAAAGATATAGGTTTGTAGTAGTTTGGGTCTAGAGTGTCTCCCACTTTGAAGAGGGGGATGACCGCGGTGGCTTTTCTATCTTTGGGGATCTCAGACGATACGAAAGAGAGGTTGAACAGGCTAGTAATAGGGGTTGCAATGTTTTTGGCTGATAATTTTAGAAAGAGAGGGTCCAGATTGTCTAGCCCTGCTGATTTGTAAGAGTCCAGATTTTGCAGCTCTTTCAGAACATAAGCTATCTGGATTTGGGTGCTGGAGAAATGGGGGAGGCTTGGGCAAGTTGCTGTGGGGGGTGCAGGGCAGTTGACCAGGGTAGGGGTAGCCAGGTGGAAAGCATGGCCAGCCGTAGAAAAATGCTTATTGAAATGTTCAATTATCGTGGATTTATCGGTGGTGACGGTGTTTCCTAAACTCAGTGCAGTAGGCAGCTGGGAGGAGGTGCTCTTATTCTCCATGGACTTTACAGTGTCCCAGAACTTTTTGGAGATTGTGCTGCACGATGCAAATTTAAACTGCCTAAATTTAAGCATCAGCTGTCAGAGCAGTTTACCGATCACTGTACCTGTACACAGCCAATCTGTAAATAGCACACCCAACTACCTCATCCCCATATTGTTATTTATCCTCTTGTTCTTTTGCACCCCAGTATCTCTACTTGCACTACTCTTCTACATTTGCACACACTGTACATAGATTTTTCTATTGTGTTATTGACATGTAACTCTGTGTTGTTGTTTTTGTCGCACTGCTTTACTTTATCTTGGTCAGGTTGCATTTGTAAATGAGAACTTGTTCTCAACTGGCTAACCTGGTTAAATAAATGTGAAATAAAAAAATATGAACAATTTGGCTAATCTATCAAGGAGCATATCATTTATTGGAATGACTGGAATTCTGATAGACTTTGGTTTTCAATGTAAAGATATAATTTAAACGTGTAGTTTATATGTAGTAGAAAGCGATGGGTTAGAATAAGCCTACATTACCAACCCGTAAAGTAATATTTAACTTCCATGTATTGCCAGCTATGTAAACTTTAACATTGATTTATCGTGCAATAGATGTTGTTCAATTGGTAGCATACATTTTTGTCTTCTTCTAATGCTTCTTACGGGGAAAGTAATCTCAAATTAACTCAATGTAATCAGATTACGTTACCGAGTTTGAGTAATCCAAAAGTTAAGTTACTGATTACAATTTTGGACTGTTAACTAGTAACAGAGTACATTTAGAAGGTAACCTACCCAACCCTGATTACCTTTAGCTGCTCCTGCCGGACCTTATCCACATTAGCATCTGTGCACAACTTCCAGTTGGCATCCTCCCCAACCTGAGACACGATCAACTGGGTGTTGTCCATCTGGGCAGCAGGAGTGTAGTAAGCAGCTGCTTCGTAACCCTCTGGCTTTGTCTTGCCACTCATGGCCAGAACCTTGATGGTGAACAATGGTTCAGGATTGACATTCCAAGCCTGAGGAGGAGTACAAGAAGGCGCAAAGGTCTTTATACCGCCATCACTGTTTTGTAAACACAACTAGGTTTCAGAGTGAAATACATAATACTGTCGCCATGTCTGAAATAATGCAGACAGTAATGAAACTCTCTTTGAATATTGATTGAGATTGAATACACCCCCCCTTAAAACAACAACCACAACAACAAGTTACAGTAGTCAGTGGTGCACTTCAGCCATAGCCCTACCTCAGAAGCAGAAGCTTCTTTGGCTTTGAAGCTTGCTTGATGAGACGTTCTGCTGCTTGAGGAACCAGAGGAGAGATGGAAACTATTGGTTGCGTCCTGCAAACACAAAAATAGAGTAGAAATGGTCACATACTGTATGAACTTAGCAATGCATGTGTGCAGATCATGACAGTACAACCATGACCAAGTACCTTGGAAAGCCTCCGCAGGGTGTCAAGCAGGTGGCGGACACTAACTGGGTCCTTGGTTGGGCTGGCGTTCATCTCAATGTGAATCTTGTCAACAGGTTTGTTGGACTGGACTGATAATGAAAGAGGAMTTCGATTATATAGTCACACTTATGAAATCTAATGAGGCTTTTTTTTTAATGGAATTCCATTTTCTTTTCAAATGTTTTTTGCTTTATTGTGAAAGAATGAAAGGCAAAGATTAGAGGGATGTATAGAATAGGTCCAGTTAAGTAAGGTGTAAGCAAGGACTGAACCCTGCCACTGGGCTGATGTCCCTTCCGGGGTCGTCAGCACTACCACTGGACCAGTTCCTGGCACATCCAATAAGGCTTAATAAATGACAGTCCAAAACAATGTACAAGAAAAAGCATATTATGTCATACTTTATACTTGTATATGCTGTTACCTGGTTGAATTGTATATGCAAAGTTGGTGTATCCCAAGAAGTAGTAAAGGGGGTATTCATCAATGTAGTGTGATCTCGTTGCCTCTGAGTCAACACAGAAAGCTGCCCCATAGATGTTAGCCTCTGCACACACCTTTACTTGTGGATGGTAAGTGTCAAATTTGACAATCTATTTAGCAAAAAAGAAAGCATATTAAGAGTGCACACATATCTATCTTACTTTGCGTGTAATAATCTTTGCCTTGGAGAGTGGTTGTACCTTTTGTCCAGAGGTCAAATAGCTTTGCTTAGGTGGCTCTATATCCTCATTAGCCTCAATAGAGTCAGGCATCATTGGGGTCATTTTAGCAAGTGATGGCTCCTCAATATTCCTTGAGACCGCATATACGTCAAACCTATTGTAACAAAAAGAAATCGAGCATCTGTTAGATTACAATCCATTTCGACACTTAAAATATTGTTTTTCACAGGTGTAATGAAATGTGAGAAACATACTTGACTGAGAAAAGCTTAGTCTCTTCTTTGCAAGCAGGAAGGTCAATTTCAAATGTATTTTGTTTGATGTTCATTTTCATGCTGATTTCCCATGGCATGGCAACTACTGTTTTACTCTTCAGTTCCACACCACACTGGAACATGTCAGTGTTTATCCCATGGAAGACAAATTGGTCCTTTGAGAAACTGCAGCAAAATTACATATAAAACACAATCAGTTATACAGTGAGTGAAAAAAGTATTTGATCCACTGCTGATTTTGTACGTTTGCCCACTGACAAAGAAATGATCGGTCTATAATTTTAATGGTAGGTTCATTTGAACAGTGAGAGACAGAATGGCAACATAAAAATCCAGAAAAACGCATGTCAAAAATGTTCTAAATTTTAATGAGGGAAATAAGTATTTGACCCCTCTCAATGAGAAAGATTTCTGACTCCCAGGTGTCTTTTATACAGGTAACGAGCTGAGATTAGGAGCACACTCTTAAAGGGAGTGCTCCTAATCTCAGTTTGTTACCTGTATAAAAGACACCTGTCCACAGAAGCAATCAATCAATCAGAATCCAAACTCTCCACCATGGCCAAGACCAAAGAGCTCTCCAAGGATGTCAGGGACAAGATTGTAGACCTACACAAGGCTAGAATGGGCTACAAGACCATCGCCAAGCAGCTTGGTGAGAAGGTGACAACAGTTGGTGCGATTATTCACAAATGAACTGTCAATCTCCCTCTGCCTGGGGCTCCATGCAATATCTCACCTTGTGGAGTTGCAATGATCATGAGAACGGTGAGGAATCAGCCCAGAACTACACGGGAGGATCTTGTCAATGATCTCAAGGCTGCTGGGACCATAGTCACCAAGAAAACAATTGGGAACACACTACGCCGTGAAGGACTGAAATCCTGCAGCGCCCGCAAGGTCCCCCTGCTCAAGAAAGCACATATACATGCCCGTCTGAAGTTTGCCAATGAACATCTGAATGATTCAGAGGACAACTGGGTGAAMGTGTTGTGGTCAGATGAGACCAAAATGGAGCTCTTTGGCATCACCTCAACTCGCGTGTTTGGAGGAGGAGGAATGCTGCCTATGACCCCAAGAACACCATCCCCACCGTCAACCATGGAGGTGGAAACATTATGCTTTGGGGGTGTTTTTCTGCTAAGGGGACTGGACAACTTCACCGCATCAAAGGGACGATGGACGGGGCCATGTACCGTCAAATCTTGGGTGAGAACCTCCTTCCCTCAGCCTGGGCATTGAAAATGGGTCGTGGATGGGTATTCCAGCATGGCAATGACCCAAAACACACGGCCAAGGCAACAAAGGAGTGGCTCAAGAAGCACATTAAGGTCCTGGAGTGGCCTAGCCAGTCTCCAGACCTTAATCCCATAGAAAATCTGTGGAGGGAGCTGAATGATCGAGTTGCCAAACATCAGCCTCGAAACCTTAATGACTTGGAGAAGATCTGCAAAGAGGAGTGGGACAAAATCCCTCCTGAGATGTGTGCAAACCTGGTGGCCAACTACAAGAAACATCTGACCTCTGTGATTGCCAACAAGGGTTTTGCCACCAAGTAATAAGTCATGTTTTGCAGAGGGGTCAAATACTTATTTCCCTCATTAAAATGCAAATCAATTTAGACAATTTTTGACATGCGTTTTTCTGAATTTTTGTTGTTATTCTGTCTCTCACTGTTCAAATAAACCTACCATTAAAACTATAGACTGATCATTTCTTTGTCGGTGGGCAAACGTACAAAATCAGCAGGGGATCAAATACTTTTTCCCCCTCACTGTATTAGCATTGAACAATAATTGAGCCATGAAGCCATTGATCTGGGAGGGTTCCTCATAGTATTGTTCTTCTCATAATATGATGCAAAATATTGAATAAATACTTGCCGAGGCCTGGGGTGGTCAAGCTGTGTAAGCCGCTGCCCTCAGTGCCTCCCGATCACACTTACTTGGTAGTGCTGCAAGCAACCCACTGCTCTAGCACTACCTCTCTTTTCTCACAATCCTTTACAAGAAACATACAACTATGCAAGGACTTTGACTGCCCCAGCTACCAAAACATAAATACATATATTACCCAGCAAATCCATCAGTCACTAGTGAAACATCTGAGGTCAACAGTTGTCCCAGGCGATCAGTCAGTGGTGGGCTGATTGCAGCCTCAGCTACATAAGAGAAAATGTTAGCGTTTTATTGATTATGTATATATTTATTTAAAAAATGGTATTCTGCTTTGGAATTCAAATGGCCTTGGTATTCAATGTTTACCATTGACGGTAATGGTTGTTACTGTGTTATAATATTTGCTGATTTCCAGTGGGAGACCGAGGGAGGTGGCTTGGATGTAACGGGTCTCAAACATAAGGAAGGCCTTGGTCCAGTGCCATGACATCCCCTTCTGAAGATTTTCAATCATTCTCCAGGCTGGGTTCTTTTTGCCTGCAGATGGACTGACAGTCTGCATGGAGATACCGTGGCAGAAGAGCACAGTGTGTAACAGCTTATGGAGACCACAGGAAATGTGTATCATGAGGTTTTGTTATTGCCCAGAGTGGATAGAGAGGGACATGATGTTATACTGAGTAACATGCAATACTTGATTGACTGTAGAAATCTCACCTTGATAATACTCTGAATTAAGTCCTTGCTCAAATCCGCGAAGAAGAACTCTTGACCAAAGATTCGTGTATAGGCAGACAAAAGAGGCTTATCCTCGGGCAATGTCTGCCAATCTTGCAGCTGAAAGAAGATGATTCAATAGAACAAAGTTTAGTTTGAAGGGATGATACAGTACATTTGAGGGCACTTTTTTAGTGCCCTCAACAGTGCAGTATGCGTTTTGAAAAGTCATGAACTCACCACTTTGAATATGGCCTCGAAGTCAGTGTAGCTGAGATGGCCGTTAACTTGAATGTTCTGTCTAAACAGTTCCTTAATTCCATCAGCACGGAAACCGAGCTTTATGACACAAACAATAGTCAAATAAGGTTTTACTTCAGCATGAAACAGAACAAGTTCAAAACAATTAATATGAACATTACCTCCACAAGTTGTAATATTTTGCCAATGAAATGGAATTTCCCTTTAGTCACTATTTCTGTTGGGATGTAGCTTGCAGCATTTTTCAGCATGAAGAACTCAGTGGCTGTACCAATCAAGAAGTCGTCTGGATATTCAAGAGATATGTGGTCAGTCAATGTTTTTTTGCTGATGAGCGAAGAAAACAGTTTCCTCAGCCTTTCATATACTGTATGTTCTCAAAGTAAACCCATGCCGSTTACAGGTCCTTTGAACTTACCATTAAACCAATCTAGGCGCATAGCTTTGCTGTAGTGGTAACTGACACGACCAAATTTAGGGGCCAGGATTTTCTCAGCGACATTGCAGGCTGTTGAGCTTTAACAAAGATAACAAAACAGCCACAGTTGAAATGCATAATCAGAAGCATTGACAGAACAAATGTCACTCTGCCCAGATAAAAACACTCACAGGAAGTGGTTGTCCGGAGTGCTTGATTTGGCAATGCTCCTAATGAGAGAGTAAGAAAAGCTAGCCACATGCATGTCAGCCTCCTCCAATAGGAATTCAGTCACTGTAGACACCAAAGCCAAAGGTGGCTTAGTTTCAAACAGGATCATACATGCCAACATACGGATCTCAGTGGGAAGGTGCCTCTGCACAAACAGGCTCACTGTGATGTCCTGGACCTGAAAGCACATACGTAAGACATACAGTAGCTAAAGTCATATTATCAAAGAGATTAGACTGGGACTAATACAAAATCCRACTGTATGTCAACTGGTTATCATTTCATCTGATATAAAGTCAATTTAGTAAATCAATAGATACTCAGTTGCATATTTGTCAATGAGGTATTTAATTAATTTTCACTTTGGGAATTGACTTGATATCCTAATGTGAGTGTGAGTATGTCGAAATGTTACTGACACCAATTCAACTCTGACACCAGAACCACAATATCTATGACKCACTTCCTAAATATTATCACCTTTTTCTTTTCTTGTTTGTATTCTGGAATTCAGCTTTTAGTTGTGAATGTGTACACAATGAAATAAACCAAACTACTGCTACTACTAACGCTGTGGGGGTCTCTGACTGCCAGGTGTCTCAGAGACTGCACGGCTGCACTTAGCACACGGGCTGGGAGGGTCACAGGAGTGGCAGACACTCCGGGGAGGAAGCGCCTGATGGTCTTAATGCTGGAGGGGTGGCCAGCATTCCCAATGGCCTTCAGGGCTAGCAACATGTCCAGTTCACTGTTTCTCTTCAGGCCATCGATCACCATGTCCAACAGGGGCTGTTTGAGACAGACGTGTCACATCTTGAATTCTCTAATCCGCAGTGATTTGCAGCTAATATCTATACAAAAAGAGTCTGAACAACAGCAACGCTACACAAGATTAACGCAGCAGTAGTCATAACATTCACAATTCYATCTTCTGTCATATAACCAGAATAAACTGGAACATAGCTTATGCATTTGGTTTCTTTACCAGTAAGTAATGCAATGGTAATGTAGCCTATTACCTGAACAACTGCCACCGGGCAAGACGGACCATACTCATAGGTACAGTACCTGTAGACCAGTGATCCATAGGACAGCACCACAGTGTTCCACAGCATTGGGTGGGACTTACTGAAGGGCATGAACAGAAACTCCTACAGAGGGACGATTGATAGATTATGAATCACTCTGAACACATCACATCGACCACATGATTTTGTCATCTAGTGTAAAAAAAAAAGTTAAATGGTCCATAAGCCCATGTAGGGACAATGTACTCTTTGTCTTTCTACCGTATAACAATAATACCTCCTGTAATATAGTGAACATTATGCCAAAATCCAGTCTGTGTATTAGTACGGTGGGATTCCAGTTCCATGTTTTACAGTAGCCAGACAGTGGSAGTGATATGCCATGTGAMCTATGTAATACCAGCATACTTCTGAGTAAAAGTTCAACTAAAGTATACGAATGCCCCAACCTCAGTTCTTATAAACATATGCAATTTAAATAACTGTACGTTACACCTCCAACCAAGACAATCACCTTGGCCATCTCCAGCAAGTCGGTCTCTGCTGCTAAATGATTAAATGCGATCAGAAGTGTTTGTCCAGCCTCGTTGGCTGATACATCRCCGGCTTTGAATCTGTTCTTCAGGAATTTGAGAACTCTTGCGTCTCCAACTTCAACAATCGTGTCCAAAAGCCATCGTCTGACAAGAGAGAAGGATGACAATAAAAAAAACCTCACATTGTAGGAAACATAGGCAATCCTTTGATATATTACACTTAACATAGAAATGTTTACAATGGAAACCATAAAATGTTTAAATTAATATTAAAATKTGCCTATATCTACACACTACCGTTCAAAAGTTTGGGGCGACTTCGAAATGTCCTTATTTGAATTTTTTTGTTTTTGTTTAAAATAACATCAAATTGATCAGAAATACAGTGTAGACATTGTTAATGTTGTAAATGATTATTGTAACTGGGAACGGTACATTTTTWATGGAATATCTACATAGGCGTACAGAGGCCCATTATCAGCAACCATCACTCCTGTGTTCCAATGGCACGTTGTGTCAGCTAATCCAAGTGTATCATTTTAAAAGGCTAGTTGATCATTAGAAAACCCTTTTGCTATTATGTTAGCACAGCTGAAAACTGTTGTTCTGATTAAAGAAGCAATTAAACTGGCCTTATTTAGACTAGTTGAGTATCTGGAGCATCAGCATTTGTGGGTTCGATTACAGGCTGAAAATGGCCAGAAACAAAGACCTTTCTTCTGAAACTCGTCAGTCTATTCTTGTTCTGAGAAACAAAGGCTAGTCCATGCGAGAAATTGCCAAGAAACTGAAGATCTCGTACAACGCTGTGTACTACCCCCTTCACAGAACAAAGCAAACTGGCTCAAACCAGAACAGAAAGAGCAGTGGGAGGCCCCGGTGCACAACTGAGCGGGAGGACAAGTACATTACGGTGTCTATTTTGAGAAACAGACACCTCACAAGTCCTTAACTGGCAGCTTCATTAAATAGTACCCGCAAAACACCAGTCTCAACGTCAACAGCAAAGAGGCAACTCTGGGATGCTGGCCTTCTAGGCAGAGTTGCAAAGAAAAAGCCATGACTCAGACTGGCCAATAAAAATAAAAGATTGAGATGGGCAAAAGAACACAGACACTGGACAGAGGAACTCTGCCTAGAAGGCCAGCATCCCAGAGTTCCAGCTACAATAGTCATTTACAACATTAACAATGTCTACACTGTATTTCTGATCAATTTGATGTCATTTTAATGGACAAAAAAACAAGGACATTTCTAGGTGACCCCAAACTTTTGAACGGTAGTGTCATAAATATGATTATACATTTAATAAACATGAATATGCACCTGTGTTCATCATTCCCTGAGAGCTGTTTCCACAGAATCTCGTGGTTTTCTAGCGATGTCACACGCAGGAGTTGGTAAAGAAAAACAACATCCTCACTTGTTGCACTGTCTGTCTGGTAGATGTTCGCTTGGGCCAAACGTTTGATCATGTCTGCAATCTGTGAACAACAATGTGGTTGCATGTGTTTGTGGCATATCACATGTTAGCAGTAAATAATCATGAGCCATAAACATCTTCATGACAGGGTGAGGGGRAAAAAAAAMAWWTTMGAGCAAGTTTTGAGTATTATTGATACGCTGTTGTTTACCTTGGGCACTGGATCATCCAACTTCTTCATCAAAATGGGGATTTGGGCCAACGCTTTCACAAACTTGTAAACCAGATTCCCTCGGCTAATCATGGGACCAACAGTAGGGGTCACCACTGTATCAGTTACCCGGAGCAGCACAAGCTCTTTCCTAAAGGAGAGTCAACACGAATAGCACCTTACACATACACATTTTGGCAGGTAATTGGTCATCCTGGTTTGTTCCTCACTGTAGCCCCAAGACTGAGAACCTCTTCGGTGCATTTCATCTAAGGCTGTGTTTACAGGCAGCCAAATTCTCATCTTTTTTTATCACTAATTTGTCTTTTGACCAATAAGATCAGCTCTTTTGCCAATAATCGGGCAAGAAATCTGAATTGGGCTGCCTGTGTAATTGCAGCCCTATAACTCATGTCTGGACATCTCCTTCTGGACATTCCTTCACATAACTTAGTGTTAGGCTGTGTTTTCACTAAGGAAGCCCAATTGTTATTGTTTGCTTAATTATTGGCAAAAGATCTTATTGGTCAAAAGACCAATTAGTGGATTTCATCAATTATCAGAGTTGGGCTGCCTGTGTAAACGCATCCTTAGTGTGTACATGGCAAATAAACCACTTTCACCTATTATTCTGTATGTTGGTGTTTAGTCATTACGCCTCTAACCGTGGCATCTCTTTCGAGTCCTCCAACTACCAGGTGGTTCTCATTTTCAGACACCCAATTTTATATAGTGAAAKGAAAGAAAACAAAGAGATTTGTCATACATGGCTTGCAGTTTGGAGTTCCCCCCTTTCACGTTGAATGGGGAGAAATGCTGGCGCTCCAAGGCATGAGCCTTCTTGATCAGGCCTCCGTCAACTGTTGGTTTCACTGTGTAGACATATCTCACTGTTGAAATGACAGAGTCACCTCTCTAGATGACGTAAAAGAATACAAAAATTATTGAAAGTGAGTGACTGTTAAAGTATACAATTTACCTCGATGGTCTCTGTAGTATTGGCACTGTATACTCATTTAAATAGAATTGTGCATGTTCACATATAGGTTTATGGATTGGAAAGACAAACCTCTTTGGAAAGTTTGTTGTCGACAGCAAGTGCCATTCCTCTGTAAATGGCTGCCTTTTTTTTGCAGTTATTAATGTCAACAATTTGGGTGACTGACAATTCTTGGGAGTTGGCATCCTCCTCATTGGCATAGGTACTCTGGCACAATCCATGGATCCCGACCTGATAACAAATACGTAGAATAAACCTCACATTAACAGTGCTCYCTGCAATTTCTTTACAGATGAAAATGCAATATAACGTAAGCATTGTTTATGTAAAACCTGTTTTAGTTACCTCCTCCAGCTCATACACTCTTTGGGTGGTCTTGACTGTGACTTGGAAAAACCCAAGTATGCCTCTCACAATATTGACGATGGTGTCAGATACTTCAGCAGAGGTGCGAATGTCACCAACCCGTCCCTTGGCGTACTCGAACAAGAAGGGTTTGCTGAGCTCGGCAGCAATCCGTTTGGTAAGCTTTGGTGACGTAACAAATGCATTCTTCCCTGGGATGCCATTGAACTCCTCGAAGTTCAAGTTTGAAACCTTAAAACAAGAAAATATAATTGGATCACCAGGTAGAATGAATTGTTTATTTACGATTAAATAAAACATTTTCAAATGAGTTTGTTTAAATTCTCAGGATATTGACACATTTTATGTTCATCAAAAGAAATGTAGATCCTTAAAATAACACATGCAGTATATTTCGCTYCTGAAAAATGAGGTAAAGGCCTATGAAGTACCTTGCATTGGTAATTTTAATTGAATGCATACCCGGAGAAGGAATTTTTGTGCAGACACACCAATGATCTTGACTTTGCACATGAGTCTCACGCCAGACTCTGCAAGGTTTGGCATGCCACGCCCAATATTCACCATTCCCTCATATTTGTACTCATARGTTTTCTTAGGGTTCAAGCCAGGCTCTACAATACATCATTGATATAGAATTATTCATGAAAACATGCTCATTTGAATGTAGCGTTAGTTTTAAATGATACATTTCAAATCACTTGATAAAGAACTCACCATAACTGATATGGTCACATGCTGAAATGAAAAAATGAGAAAAAATATTCAAAAAGTGTCATAATTAGCTAATTAAAAATAATTTTCATATTTTTAACACACTTACCGGCCAAGGCCACAAGGTGACAAAGAAAGAACCACCACATGGTGAAATGCAGGAGTGGGATCCTGCAGCTCAGCGTTTCCTTTTATATGCAATGCTATGTTCACAATGACTAAACGAGTACATGACCCAGTGTCTGCACAGCACATCTTTGGCAACAATGAGGGACATGAAGTAACAAGGGGGCAAAGGTGTGTCAGATGAGTGTAACCAGTGACATTGACAGTGGTCAGTATGACATGCAAAAGGAGGACATTTCAGGAAAAATAAACAGTGACCTAAAATGGACACTAATAATCAGTGCTTTGTGAAACTCACATATTGTACATTACAAAGAATTGTTTAAAATTCAACATCTTTGACCTTATTTGAATTCACAAATTATATATTCACAGAATGTACACAACATTAGGAACACCTGTGCTTTCCATGACATAGACTAACCAGGTGAAAGCTATGATCCCTTATTGGTATTAATTCCACTTCAATCAGTGTAATGAAGGGGAGGAAACAGGTTAAAGAAGGCTTTTTAAGCCTAGATAAAATTGAGACATGGATTGTGCTTGTGTGCAATTCAGAGGGTGAATGGGTAAGACTAAATATTTAAGTGCATTTGAACAGGGTATGCTAGTAGATGCCAGGTGCAGAGTTTTTTCACGCTCAACAGTTTCCTCTGTGTATCAAGAATGGTCCACCATCCAAAAGACATCCAGACAATTTCAGGCCAGTTGTCGAAAACGGGTCATTGATGAAAGAGGATAAAGGACTCTGACACAAATTTTGCAGAGCAACTGACAGTCAAAATCAAATCAAATTATATTTGTCACATGCACCAAATACAACAAGTGTAGACCTTACATGCTTACATGAAATGCTTACTCACAATCCCTTAATCAACAGTGCAGTTCAAGAAGAGTTAAGAAAATATTTACCAAATAAACTAAAGTAAAAAAAAAAGTAAAGTAACATAATGAAATAACAATAATGAGGCTATATACAAGGGGTACCGGTACCAAGTCAATGTGCGGGTGTACATGTTAGTCGAGGTAATTTATACATGTAGGTGGGGGTGAAGTGACTATGCGTAGATAATAAACAGCGAGTAGCAGCAGTGTACAAAACAAATAGAGGGGGGTCAATGTAAATAGTCCAGTGGCCATTTGATTAATTGTTCAGCAGTCTTATAGCTTGGGGGTAGAAGCTATTAAGAGCCTTTTGGTCCAAGACTTGGCGCTCTGGTACCACTTGCTGTGTGGTAGCAGAGCCGTACGCACTACCCTCTGTAACGCCTCATGGTCAGATGCCGAGCAGTTGCCATACCAGGCAGTGATGCAACCGGTCAGGATGCTCTCGATGGTGCAGCTGTATAATGTTTTGAGGATCTGGGAACCTATGCCAAATCAGTGACCTGAGGTGGTGGTGTCGTGCTCTCTTCACGACTGTCTTGGTGTGTTTCAACCGTGATCGTTTGTTGGTTTGTTGGTTTGTTCATTTTCCTGTAGTCCACGATAAGCTCCTTTGTCTTGCTCACATTGAGGAAGAGGTTGTTGTCCTGGCACCACACTGCCAGGTCTCTGACCTCCTCCCTATAGGCTGTCTCATCATTGTCGGTGATCAGGCTTACCACTGTTCTGTCGTCAGCCAACTTAATGATGGTATTGGAGTCGTGTTTGGCCACGCAGTCATGGGTGAACAGAGAGTACAGGAGGGGACTAAGTACACACCCCTGAGGGGCCCCACAGTTGAGGRTCAGCGTGGCAGACGTGTTGTTGCCTACCCTTACCACCTGGGGGTGGCCCGTCAGGAAGTCCAGGATCCAGTTGCAGAGGGAGGTGTTTAGTTCCATGGTCCTCAGCTTARTGCTGAGCTTAGTGGGCCCTATGGTGTTGAACGCTGAGTCTAGGGTTTCTGGGATAATGGTATTGATGTGATCCATGACCAGCCTTTCAAAGCACTTCATGGCTACATACGTGAGTGTTACGGGGCGGTAATTATTTAGGCAGGTTACCTTCGCTTCCTTAGCCACAGAGACTATGGTGGTCTGCTTAAACATGYAAGTATTACAGACTCAGTCAGCGAGAGGTTGAAAATGTCAGTGAAGACGCATGCCAGTTGGTCAGCACATGCTTTGAGTACACGTCATGGTAATCTGTCTTGCCTTGCGGCTTTGTGAATGTTGACCTGTTTAAAGGTCTTGCTCACATCGGCAACCGAGAGCGTTATCACACTGTCGTCCAGAACAGCTGGTGCTCTCGTGCATGCTTCAGTGTTGCTTGCCTCGAAGCGAGCATAAAATGCATTTAGTAGGTAGGCTCGCGTCATTGGGCAGCTTGCGTCTGGGTTTCCCTTTGTAGTCCGTAATAGTTTTCAAGCCCTGCCACATCCGACGAGTGTCATTGCCAGTGTAGTAGGATTCAACCTTAATCCTGTATTGACGCTTTGCTTGTTTTATGGTTCGTCTGAGGGCATAGTGGGATTTCTTATATGCGTCCGGATTAGTGTCCAGCTCCTAGAAAGTGGCAGTTGTAGCATTTAGCTCGATGCGGATGTTGCCTGTAATCCATGGCTTCTGGTTGGGATATGTACGTACGGTCACTGTGGGGACGACGTCGTTGATGCACTTATTGATGAAGCCGATGACTGAGGTGGTATACTCCTCTATGCCATTGGATGAATCCTGGAAMATTTTCCAGTCTGTGCTTGCAAAACAGTCTTGTAKCGTGGCATCCGCGTCATCTGACCATTTCCGTATTGAACGAGTCACTGGTACTTCCTGCTTTAGTTTTTGCTTGTAAGCAGGAATCAGGAGGATGGAATTATGGTCAGATTTGCCAAATGGAGAACGGGGAGAGCTTTGTATGCATMTCTGTGTGTGGAGTAATGGTGGCATAGAGTTTTCTTTCCTCTGGTTGCACATTTAACATGCTGGTAGAAATGTGAGGTAAAACTGTTTTTAAGTTTGCCTGCATTAAAGTCCCCGGCCACTAGGAGCGCCGTATTCGGATGAGCATTTTTTTTTTGCTTATGGCCTTATAGAGTTGGTCTTAGTGCCAGCATCAGTTTATGTTGGTARATAGATGGCTATGAATAATATAGATGATAACTCTCTTGGTAGACAGTGTGGTCCACAGCTTATTATAAGGTACTCTACCTCAGGCAAGCAATATCTCAAGACTTCTTTAATATTAGATATTGCGCACCAGCTGTTATTGACAAATAAACACACCCCCACCCCTCGTCTTAGCAGGCGTAGCTTCTCTGTTCAGCCGGTGCATGGAAAATCCCGTCAGCTCTATATTATCCATGTCGTCGTYCAGCCACGACTCAGTGAAACATAAGATSTTACAGTTTGTAATGTCCCGTTGGTTGGATAATCTCGTAGGTCATCGATTTTAWTTTCCAATGATTGCTTGTTGGCCAMTAGAACGGATGGCAGTGGGGGTTTACTCGCTCTCCTACGAATTCTCAGAAGGCAGCCCGACCTCCGCCCTCTTTTTATCCRTCTTTTCTTCAAGTAATGACAGGATTTGGGCCTGTTCCCGTGAAAGCAGTATATCCTTCGGGTCGAACTCGTTAAAGGAGAAAGCTTCTTCCAGTTCGAGGTGAGTAATCGCTGTTCTGATCCAGAAGTAATTTTTGGTCATAAGAGACGGTAGCAGCAACATTATATACAAAATAAGTTATAAAAAATGCAAAGAAACCTAACAAAATAGCACAATTGGTTAGGAGCATGTAAAACGTCAGCCATCCTCTCCGGCGTCATTTTGTGTACAACATTGGTGGCCAAAGACCAATAAAAGAATGCACAACTCGTCGTACATTGACACGAATGTGGTATGGCAGCCTTCGACCTTACAGAGTTCCACTTCTTTCAGCAAAAAACAACAGAGGATACAGTGGGCTTAGGAATGAAACCAGTGGACACGGGAGAATTTGAAAAACATTGCCTGGTCTGATGAATCCCAGTTCCTGCTGTTTCACGCTGATGGAAGGACTAGGGTACGGAGAAAACCCCATGAGTACATGCATCCATCATGCYGTGTGTCAACATTAAAGGCTGTTGGTGAGATGATGTGTTTTCAAGGCCGAATTGGGCCCCTTGATAAAAGTAGAGCAACATTTGAATGCCACAGGATATCTGAACATCATTGCCAATCAGGTGCAGTGTATCCATCTGCAAATTWKAATTTTTTCAGCAGGATAATGCTCCATGCCAGAAGGCTAGGATTGTCCAGGAATGGTTCCACGAACATGACAGTGAATTCAGCTTACTGCAATGGCCTACCCAGTCACCAGATCTCAATCCAATKGAGCATCTGTGGGATGAGATGGAACAAGCTAACTTAGAGATCCACTACCAGCCAATTTGACACAACTGTGGGAAGCATCGGACTCAACATGGGSCAGTATCACTGTGGAACGCTTTCGACACCTTKTAGAGTCCATACCCGACAAATTGAGGCTGTTCTGATGGCAAAAGGGGGTGCAACTCAATATTAGGAAGGTGTTCCTAATGTTTTGTACACACAGTGTATGTCTTACTTAGGCATTTGGATTGATATGGATTTGACGTTTAAAACCCATGTAGATGAGCTGGTTAAGAAGCTACGATTTAAAGTTGTATTTGTCTACAGTAACAGATCGTGCCTCTCTCTAAGAAGTAGGAAGCAGATTATTCAGTCAACTGTTTTATCTGTTCTTGATTATGGTGATATTATTTATCAAAGCGCAGCTACTACTATTCTTAAACCTTTGGATGCCATCTATCATAGTGCACTTTGTTTTGTTACTGGTAACAGTTTTGATACCCACCATTGCACCCTGTATCAAAAGGTTGGCTGGATTTTGCTAAGGMCCTGTAGATTTCTACATTACTCCCTTTTTGTTTACAAGGCCCTACTTCATAAACGTCCATCTTATCTAACTTTGCTGTTGAAGTATAGACACCTGAGTTGCCTAACCCATTCACAGGATTGGTTAACTCTTGAGGTTCCTAAGACTTCACCGAGCTAGGTCAATCTGTTTTTTATAACGACACAAGGCGAGACCCAGATGCAGACACATGAGTCAGATGGTTTGAGCTCTGGTATTTATTATAATCCAAGGGATAAACAAAAGGCAGGTCAGGGACAGGCGAGAGTTCATAACCAGGGCAGAGTCCAAAACGGTACAGGGTGGCAGGCAGGCTCGAGGTCACTGGCAGGCAGAGTGGTCAGGCAGATGGGCTGAGTGTCAGGACAGGCAAGGGTCAAAATCAGGAGGACGAGAAAAAGAGAGACTGGGAAAAAAACAGGAGCTAAGAGAAAACCGTCGGTTGACTTGGCAAACAAGACGAACTGGCACAGAGACAGAATCACAGGTATAAATACCCAGGAGAAAATGGGGAAGATGGGTGACACCTGGAGGTTGGTGGATACGAGCACAAGGACAAGTGAAACAGATAAGGTGTGACACTTTTAGTTTTAATGCACCGTATTGGTCGAACAAAATTCRAAACATATTTCATCATGATGTTCTTGTGCCGTTCAGGTAATTTCAAGCATTGATTGGGGATTTATTTGTTGAGGAATGTATCTGTTTTTCTGGTTGATTGATGATGTTTTATTTGTGCTTCCCATGACTGAGTTTACATTTTTTAATGCATATTGTTATATTTGGTAGCACTTATTTGTTATCCCTTGCCCCCAACCCCTTTCGATGCGTGGAACGAATGGGCTAGTGAAACTGGAGGGTGCGCAATTCAAATAAATAATCATAAACAATATGGATTTTAAATATTTATGTATATGTATATTGGCTGAAAGCTTAAATTCTTGTTAATATAACTGCACTGTCTGATTTACAGTAGCTATTACAGCGAAAACATGCCATGCGATTGTTTGAGGACAGCGCCCCACATCAAAATATTTTTCCACCCGCACAGGATTCATACATTCACAAATAACGGTCAAATATTCACTTACCTATCTTCCTCTGATTTTTCATCCAACAGGTCCCAGCTATAACATGTAGTGTTGTTTTGTTAGATAAAATCCTTCTTTATATCCCAAAAAGTCAGTTTAGTTGGCACCATCGATATAAGTAATCCACCCGTTCAACATGCAGAGAAAGGAATCCAGAAATCTACCCCTAAACTTTGTTTCAACAAGTCAAAATACATTTTTATTTACTTCTAAGAAACCCTAAAATGTAATCTAACTATAATATTTCTTATGGAAAGAAGTATGTTCAATAGGAAACCKATTTTAGCAGGTGCGTAATTTCTTCAGGGTGTGCGCAAACACGAATTTCCAAGACTGTGTCTTTCTGCTAAAACTGATATTTCTTATTTGTTTTTGAAGTTACAAGCCTGAAACCTTGAACATGGACTGCTGACACCCTGTGGAAACCAGATGAAGTGCATCCAGGGAGCTAATTATCAATATGACCTTTTACTTGCCTTTCTAAGAGGATGGTCTCTCAAAAAAAAGATTCTGGTTGGTTTTTCTTTGGATTTTCTCCTACCATATATATCGTGTTATATTATCCTACATTATTTTAACRTTTCCACAAACTTCAGAGTGTTTTCTTTCCAATGGTACCAATTATATGCATATCCTGGCTTCAGGGCCTGAGCTACAGTCAGTTTACTTTGGGCATGTCATTCAGACAGGAAGTGTAGAAAAAAGGGGCCTAGCCATGATGCCAATACCTAAAGCTTATTAAAGATCAGTGATACGTCAAGGGCTGTTGCCATGCACCTGCAAAAAAGATAGTCCAGATGTGCGAGTGCCTTTTGAATTTTGAATTTGACTTTACAAGCAACAAGAGGGCTTAATTGGAGTCTATTTTTTCGGAGCCTAGACCTATATAAAATAACTGGCTGAGGTAGGCTATGAGACTTAACTTCTAATTGGTCCCAATCCCGGATCCGGGAGCACCCTCATCAGTAAAAAAGCTGACTAGCATAGCCTASCATAGCGCCACAAGTAAATACTAGCATCTAAATATCATGAAATCACAAGTCSAAGACACCAGATGAAAGATACACATCTTGTGAATCCAGCCATAATTTCTGATTTTTAAAATGTTTTACAGGGAAGACACAATATGTATTTCTATTAGCTAACCACGATAGCAAAAGACACAACTTTTTTTTCCCACCATTTTTTTCCTGCATAGGTAGCTATCACAAATTCGACCAAATAAAGATATAAATTGTCAGGACCCGGTGTGAGAAACAGTCACTAATAGTCGGCAGAACCCAGAAGATGAGGCAGACACAGCAGTACTAGAGACGGTGGTTTAATCAAGGTAAAAGATCTWMAGGCAAAAATATAAATCCACAACGTCAAAAGTAAAGCCAATAGAAAAAATGGATATCCTCCAAAATACAAAGAAAATCCACAAAGTGGTAAGAACAGCAGGGAAAAAACAAACCTCAAAAGACTAATCAAAAATAAACAAGAACAAAACCAGAGAACCTCTGGAAAATCCAACAAGAGAAATATATGTTCACAGCACGGCTGGGGCTGGGTGCTAACATACAAACACAGTGCAAAGAACTGAGGAACACRAAGGGATTAAATACCTACAAGGAAATGACACACAGGTGCAAATAATAATTAGAACAATGGAAAAACAAAAGGTTCAAAAAAGGCGCAATGGGGGCATCTAGTGACCAAAAACCTGAACAATCCTGGACAAATCCTGACAATAAATAGTCACTAACCAAGAAACAACTTCATCAGATGACAGTCCTATAACATATTTATTGTATAGCATATGTTTTGTTAGAAAAATGTGCATATTTCAGGTATAAATAATAGTTTTACATTGCAGCTGCAATCTGAAATAGCGCCGAAGCAGCCAGAATAATTACAGAGACCAATGTCAAATACCTAAATACTCATCATAAAACATTTCTGAAAAATATATGGTGTACAGCAAATGAAAGACAAACATCTTGTGAATCCAGCCAATATTTCAGATTTTTTAAGTGTTTTACAGCGAAAACACAATATAGCATTATATTAGCTTACCACAATAGCCAGAAACACAAGCCATTTACCAGCAGCAAAGGTTAGCGATCGTAACAAACCAGCAAAAGATATATAATTTTGACTAACCTTCATAAACTTCATCAGATGACAGTCCTGTAACATCATATTACACAATGCATATAGGGTTTGTTCGAAAATGTGCATATGTAGCGGCACAAATCGTGGTTATACAATGTGAATAGTAGCCAAACTTCAAGCAATCTGCCCGGCGCCATCTTGGAGAGGCACCTAATCTAATCAATAACTAATCATAAACTTGACTAAAAAATACAGGTTGGACAGCAAATGAAAGATCCATTAGTTCTTAATGCAACCACTGTGTTAGATTTTWAAAATTAACGTTACTACGACATACAGCGTGCGCTAAAGCGAGACCGCACCGAAATTAATGGCCGAATAATAGTTTTACATTTTTCAACAGAACAACGAATTAACATCATAAATAGTTCTTACTTTTTGATGAGCTTCCATCAGAATCTTGTGCAAGTGGTCCTTTGTCCAGAATCATCGTTGCTCGGTTGTAGATTGCCGTCTTCAACTGAGGAATTAGCATCAAACTTTAGCTATGTGGCCCAGACGTGCCCAACTCTTCATAACGCAGGACAAAGAAATATCCGAAAATCGCAATATACTGATATAAACTGATATAACTCGGTTTAAAATAACTACATTATGATGTCTTTAACACCTATATCGAATAAAATCAGAGCCGGATATATCTAAGGCCTATAACGAGAGCTTTTCAGAATGCCATCCTGAGGTCCTCCTTTGCGCCATGACGAACGTTGAAAAGAGGGCACCCCCGGTTCCATGAGCCTTTATATGGCCTCAGATCTGCCTAGCAACACCATTCCAATTCTCACTGCTTACTGACATCTAGGGGAAATCGTATGCAGTGCATGTCGACTCATAGATCACATGCAATTTAATAAACTGACCCTGGAACAGAGCATCGATTTCAGATTTCTCACTTCCTGACAGGAAGTTAGCTGCAACTTGAGTTCTGTTTTACTCACAGATATAATTCAAACGGTTTTAGAAACTAGAGAGTGTTTTCTATCCAATAGTAATAATAATATGCATATTGTACGTGCAAGAATTGAGTACGAGGCAGTTTAATTTGGGAACGAATTTTTACAAAGTCGAAATGGCGCCCCGCTATTGAGAAAAAGTTTTAACAGCCTAATAGAAGTAGGATTTGTTTAATTAGGCCTACTTACAATTGCAGCTGGTCAAAAAATGTAGCATCCTACATAAAACAATAATTTTAAGAAAAAAAGTATGCACATTCAAACTAAAACAAAGTAACTAAAAAGAAAGCACACATTTGTAATTCCCAAACTCTAAAAGTAATTGGAAAGGTAGACAAAATTACACATTATGTGTGACACTGTGTGTTACAATAAAGAATGAAGCCCATCATGCAAATGATTCCTATTAGCAGGACAATATACTTTTTATATCCTGGCTACTGTTGTGAAAATCCCTCAACTTGCAATGTATTTGATGCTTAAGTACTCTAAAGTGTTACATTTCTAACTCAAAACAGCATTTCTCCATCAACATCTTTATGCTTTCGTTAATGTTCTTGATCTTCATTCTCTTTTTCTGTCGCAATTCTGAGCAAATTGCACAAGGGCCACGGTTGATTAGTCTGTGAAGATGACATTATTGAATGTCTCGCCAGCATGACTGGGCCTGCAGGACATGAAGTTCTTTGTTTGTCAGACGAATCATTGGATTAAAACTACAGAACAGTACAAAACAAGCGAAYACACATGGTTAATGTTCGGAGAATTAAAATATATATATATATATATCCATGCCAGGCACACCTGTGAGCTCTGGAACTCCACCTCCGACAGGCAGAGTCAACATACGTGGCGGGTTCGTCAGGTTTTCGGTTCACCCTGACATTTCCATTTCTATTCTGACAACAGAACTTGACCAACTGGTCACCAGGCACAGCAAGGGCCGCCCGGCCCGTTATGCTGTTCTGCTATTCCAAGGATGTGTAACCGAAGAGATACCACAAGTGGGCACAGAATACATAACCTTCCCGCTGTGGATGTCTATTTTAGCACCGTTTCGCGTTGCTCTGAGACAAGCATGGAGAAATGAAAATGTTCAAATATTCCATGATATTTTTAAGATATCTGTTGACTGAATATAAGCAATTGATGTCTGCGAAATAATGACGTTAGGTTTCTCCAGAAATAAATCATTCTAAATAACTGGCTTTATTTACAAATTAGTGAGAATGTCTCACCCCATGTTCAAGAATTGACTTTTTCTCACTCACTCTAGGTTAAATGAAAACGAAATCTCCAAAATATTGTATATTTTTAAACATAGCGATTACTAGTATTAATTAATTTAGAATGATATAAAAGCCCATTTAGATATTCTCAGATATTCTCAAGGATCCTAACGGAAAATGCCCCTTAGATATTAATACAGAGTCCTCCAATCCTCTAAATGTAATTATTGGCACAATATACTTTTTATAACCCGGCTACTGTTGTGAAAATCCCTAAAGTTGAAATGTATTGGATGTTTAAGTCCTCTAAAGTGTTACATTTTTTAACTCAAAACAGCAGTACAGTATTTGTTCATCAACATCTTTATGCTTTTGTTAATAAAATAAAATAACCAGAAACAAGGACATTCAAATGCGGATGTTTATATTTCACTTAATCTCCTTTTGGGTATTGGTTAGACAAGAATTAGATAATTAGAGTGCAGAAATATTTTGCTCTTAGTGTACCCTTTATTTAACTAGGCAAATCAGTTAAAGAACATATTCTTATTTACAAGAACAGCCTATTCCTTCCTCATAAATAGCCCAGTACTGTACTGCCGACCATCATTTTCCGTTCCAGCAAGTACCAGTCAAAAGTTTGGACACCACTCATTCCASGATTTTTCTATATTTTTTACTATTTTCTACATTGTAGAATAATAGTGAAGACATCACAACTATGAAATAACACATATGGAATCAGTTAAGAACAAATTCCCGATTTACAAGGACAGCCTACTCCTTCCTCCCCAACGGGGATCCCGCGTGCCCAGCATTCTGTAGGACAGACATGGCCTGCTCTCCCTTGTGTAAGGAATTAGGCACTTTCCCATGTTAACTTCTCTAGGGTAGGGGGCAGCATTTTCACGTTTGGATGAAAAGCATTCCCAAATTCAACTGCCAGTTACTCATTCCCAGTTGCWAATATATGCATATTATTAGTAGATTTGGATAGAAAACAATCTGAAGTTTTTAAACTTTTTGAATCATGTCTGTGAGTATAACAGAACTTATTTAGCAGGCGAAACCCCGAGGACAAACCATTACGTWTTTTTTTTGAGGTCACTGTCTTTTCAATGAGGTTTCATTGGGAAACCAGATTTCTAAGAGAATTGCTTGCAGTTCCTATGGCTTCCACTAGATGTCAACAGTCCTGAKAAATAGGTTGAGGTTAATCCTTTGTGTAATGAAGAAATACGGCCATCTTGAAGTTGAGGCACTCCTGGTGTCCTAGACATGCGCTTCAATCAAACAGAAGGCATGCTACATTTCGTTTTAATCCTGTATTGAACACATATCATCCTGTCTTCAATTTTATCGATTATTAATGTTAAAAATACCTAAAGTTGTATTACAAATGTAGTTTGACATTTTTGGGCAAAGTTTACAGGTAACCTTTGAGATATTTTGTCGTCACTTTTGAGCACGTTGGAACCGGTGTTTTTCTGGATCAATGCGCCAAATAAATGGACATTTTGGATATATATCGACTGAATTAATCGAACAAAAGGACCATTTGTGATGTTTATGGGACATATTGGAGTGCCAACAACAGAASCTCGTCAAAGGTAAGGCATGAATTATATTTTTATTTCTGCGTTTTGTGTTGCACCTGCAGGGTTGAAATGTGTTCTCTCTTTTGTTTACTATGGTGCTATGCTCAGATAATAGCATCGTATGCTTTCGCTGAAAAGCCTATTTGACTTCTGACATGTTGGCTGGATTCACAACCAGTGTAGCTTTAATTTGGTATCTTTCATGTGTGATTTAATGAAAGTTTGATTTTATAGTAATTTTCATAGTAATTAATTTTAATTTGGTGGTCTGCATTTTCTCAGGCTTTTTGCCAAGTGATACAGTAGTGTCTTGCCTAAACTCAGATTTTTGGATATAAATATGAACTTTACCAAACAAAAAATACATGTATTGTGTAACATGAAGTCCTATGAGTGTCATCTGATGAAGATTATCAAAGGTTAGTGATGAATTTTATCTCTATTTCTGCTTCTTGTTACTGCTCTCTTTAGCTGGAAAAATGTCTGTATTTTTCTGTGACTTGGCTCATACCTAACATAATTGTTTGGTGTGCTTTCGTCGTAAAACCTTTTTGAAATCGGACACTTTGCTGGATCTACAACAAGTGTAGCTTTAAAATGGTGTAAAATACTTGTATGTTTGAGGAATTTAAATTATGGGATTTCTGTTGTTTTGAATTTGTCGCCCTGCAGTTTCACTGGCTGTTGACGAGGTGGGACGCTACCGTCCCACATACCCTAGAGAGGTTAACTACAGTATGTATTGTAGGCTATGTTTACTTGTCAGACTGCACAGTAGCCTAATAAACAAATAAACACATTTTGTTTATAAAATAATTATAAAAAAATATTATTTCAAATTGCAGATGTTGATTTAGTTATGGATCCATAACGAATTACTATGGGAATAAATATCACTGATTTACAGAAATATTGGAACAAAGTTGTCTAATGAAGGCAAACAATTTATAATCGTCCAATCCTATAGCCTACTCCCGACCGTCATGTTGTACAGCGCAACATTTTCCATTCCATCCTAATGGAAACACTGAGGGTTTCGTTTTTCGTTTATCTCTGAATAGAAATGGAATATGGAATACTATCAAATGCTTCTCAAAGAATCCCTCAGGTGGTCAAACTAGCAATAACTTGCAGTAACAGAAAAAATGGCTGAGAATTAAATGACGTGCCACAGAACGCTGCGGCAGCACGCAAGGTGAACCGGGGAATGACGCAACTTTTAAAGGAGGAACCACTGTAGCGTTTAGGACGAAGCCCTCTCTGTTGCCATCTCCTCTGTCCCACCTCTCCTCGGTCCCAGTTTACACTCAACAAGCTAATCACTGTTTCAGTACATGCATCCATCCACACACACACACACAGAGACACACATAAATGTAAATAAACCATACACTAACACTATCTACAAACAATTAACAAACCAATCCGTAATTAGGAATGTGGTGAGGGGTAAAGTTGATCACCTCCTCCAGTACCTTATCATAGCGGACTCGCACCTGGGGTTGTTGTCGTCTCAACGTCATTTGTCAACCTATTATGATGTGGAATCTACGTAGATTACACATTTGGATTTGCAAAAAGTAGTCAACCAGTACTGTTTTCATCTMATTTCAACCAGCGTTGTAAACATTGAAATTATGGTAAAACTTCAACTTTCATGCAATGACTTACCCTGACTAAAAGGTTGTTACATCAATCTGATTTCAACATAATCATCAAAACTATGTATACATTGAAGTTGAGTATAACATTACACATAGAAACGTTACAAATCCTTTTCATATTGGGTGGTGTGGCGGATGAATCAGAATTAGTTGGGTAACGTAGATAATTCAGATGTCTTATCTGCATAATATGCTTATGTGATATACTTGTTATTAGAATGTATCCCTTTGGACTCTGGTGTTGGCAGTTGTACTTCTTCCCTCAGCTGGGGCTCAGTCACTTGGCGCCCAGAGAGGGGAGAGGTCAGGCTTGTCTTTTACATGACCCTCGTGATATGCAGAATATCAGAAAGGGAAGAGGACAGGATGGAACATTGTTTTCATATCTGAATATGTCTTTACCTATTCTTAAACCATGTGAAGGGATGGCGTGATTAATGGGGAACCAATTATTTGTCTCCACAATGTCTGTGCGCAAGTCACTCCCTCCTTTACATTGGGGGAAGGTGTATGGCAGTGTCTGGAACCATTGTATGTCCTCTCTGATGTTGCACTTATCCTGGGATAGGGTATGACCTAGAGGCTCACTCCCCTCAGTGAGCTTGTCCAGGAGTGGGGTCAAGAAGGGATTTTACTTGAGATGGGAGTATCTAGAGTTGACAATTGAGTTATGCCATTGGATGAGTTGGTGTTTTTGTGCTATGAAGTACCAGGAACGAGATTAGAACCTTATTTTAGGGATCAAACTGAACGATAATTTATAGCGAATGCTATCTGGCTACGGGATACTCCTCTCTCATTTATAAAGTCTTCCTTTGTGAACTGTTCCTAATATCTGTGGTTTGTTATGTCAGCTAGGGGGTGGATCTTTGCTATAAAAGATCTCAGTAGCCATTGGGTTTTCACTCTCAACGGTTCATTAGAAATGGCGATCGTTGAAAGTCATTGCTATTGCAAAGATCTTATTATTAAAGATTTAGTTTAAGTATAACTCTGACTCGTGTGTAAAGTTTTTATCTGTCTCTGTTTGATAGTAAAGAAATTATGTCGAATTTTAAATTGAATTAGACATATTTTATTTGACTTTGTTTCAATGTTGGTAGTGCAATATATATTATTATTATATTGAATATATAATTGAATATTTTTTGTTCATATAAATTTAAAAAACAAGTTGTTAGGTTTAAACAGGGTCATAGGTAAACAGTTAAACTGGGATATGACTAATAGAAAGGTGTTGTTCTTTCAGTGATAGCAAGATTTTATGTACAGTGCCTTGGGAAAGTATTCAGACCCCTTGACCTTTTCCACATTTATTTAATTTACAGCATTATTTAGAAATTTGATTGAAATCCACCTGTGGTAAATTCAATYGGCTTCTCAGATGACTGCCTCGCCTGGTTCACCAACTACTTCTCAGATAGAGTTCAGTGTGTCAAATCGGAGGGCCTGTTGTCCGGATCTCTGGCAGTCTCTATGGGGTGCCGCAAGGTTCAATTCTCGGGCCGACTTTTCTCTGTATATATCAATGATGTCGCTCTTGCTGCTGATGATTCTCTGATCCACCTCTATTCAGACGACACCATTCTATATACATCTAGCCCTTCTTTGGACACTGTGCTAACAAACCTCCAAACAAGATTCAACGCCATATAATACTCCTTCCGTGGTCTACAACTGCTTTTTAATGCTAAGTGCATGCTCTTCAACCGATTGCTGCCCGCACCCTCCCGTCCGACTAGCATCACTACTCTGGACGGCTCTGACCTAAAATATGTGGACAACTACAAATACCTTGGTGTCTGGTTAGACTGTAAAATCTCCTTCCAGACTCACATTAAGCATCTCCAATCCAAAATTAAATCTAGAATCGGCTTCCTATTTTGCAACAAAGCCTCCTTCACTCATGCTGCCAAACATACCCTCGTAAAACTGACTATCCTACCCATCCTTGAATTCGGCGATGTCATTTACAAAATAGCCACCAACACTCTACGTAGTCTATCACAGTGCCATCCATTTTGTCACCAAAGCCCCATATACTACCCACCCCATATACTGGCCCTTACTACTATATCCGTCGGCCAAACCACTGGTTTCCATCAGTCTCTATAAGTCTTTGCTAAGGTAATGCCTGCCTTAATCTCCAGCTCACTGGTCACCATAGCAAACCCACCCGTGAGCACGCGCTCGCAGCAGGGTATATTGAACTGGTCATCCCCCAAAGCCAACACTTAATTTTGGCCGCCTTTCCTTCCAGTTCTCTGCTGCCATTGCAAGTCACTGAAGCTGGAGACTTATATCTCCCTCTCTAACTTTAAGCATCAGCTGTCAGAGCAGCTTACCGATCACTGCACCTGTACACAGCCCATCTGTAAATAGCCACACCCAACTACCTCATCCCATATTATTAACTTACCCTCTGTGCTCTTTTGCACCCCAGTACTCTACTTGACATCATCATTGCACGTCTATCACTCCTTTATTAATGCTAAATTGTAAAATATTTTGCCTCTATGGCTATTTTTTGCCTACTTACACCTACTCTTCTACATTTGCACACACTGTACATACAGTTACAAAGGTGTATTGTGAGAGTGAAATGTTGTTCAACATAATATCATGTATAATGTTAATGTACAACATTTTTTGATCATATATACTCCAGTGCTAGCCTCCCTACCTGGCTTCCTGTTAAGGCAAGGGCTGAGTTCAAGGTTTTACTGCTAACCTACAAAGCCATTACATGGGCTTGCTCCTACCTATCTTTCGAATTGGTCCTGCCGTACTACCTACACGTACGCTACGGTCACAAGACGCAGGCCCTAGAATTTCTAAGCAAACAGCCTGAGGCAGGGGCTTTCTCCTATAGATCTCCATTTTTATGGAATGGTCTGCTTACCCATGTGAGAAACGCACACTCGGTCTCAACTTTTAAGTCTTTACTGAAGACTCATCTCTTCAGTAGGTCATATGATTGAGTGTAGTCTCGCCAAGAGTGTGAAGGTGAACGGAAAGGCTCTGGAGCAACGAACCGCCTTGCTGTCTCTGCCTGGCGGTTCCCTCTCTCCACTGGGATTCTCTGCCTCTAACCCTATTACAGGGGCTGAGTCACTGGCTTACTGGTGCTCTTTCATGCGGTCCCTGGGAGGGGTGCGTCACTTGAGTGGGTTGAGTCACTGACGTGATCTTCCTGTCTGGGTTGGGCGCCCCTTTGGGTTGTGCCATGGCGGAGATCTTTGTGGGCTATACTCGGCCTTATCTCAGGATGGTTAGTTGTGGTGTTGAAGAATATCCCTAGTGGTGTGGGGGCTGTGCTTTGGAAAAGTGGGTGGGGTTTATATCCTTCCTGTTTGGCCGCTGTCCGGGGGTATCATCGGATGGGGCCACAGTGTCTCCTGACCCCTCCTGTCTCAGCCTCCAGTATTTATGCTTGCAATTCAGTTTATGTGTCGGGGGGCTAGGGTCAGTTTGTTATATCTGGAGTACTTCTCCTGTCTTATCCGGTGTCCTGTGTGAATTTAAGTATGCTCTCTCTAATTCTCTCTTTCTCTCTTTCTTTCTCTCTCTCGGAGGACCTGAGCCCTAGGACCATGCCTCAGGACTACCTGGCATGATGACTCCTTGCTGCCCCCAGTCCACCTGGCCGTGCTGCTGCTCCAGTTTCAACTGTTCTGCCTGTGGCTATGGAACCCTGACCTGTTCACCGGACGTGCTACCTGTCCCAGACCTGCTGTTTTCAACTCTCTAGTAGACATACTCAGGTTATTTTCATTAGTGCAAGGTGAGCTGCACACAGTGGACTTCCTACTAGGGCACACCACCTCAATGCTAACACTATTTGGAAAGACACGCACCAGTCTATATGAGGTCCCACAGTTGACAGTGCATGTCAGAACAAAAACCAAGCCATGAGGTTGAAGGAATTGTCTGTAGAGCTCCGAGACAGGATTATGTCGAGGCACAGATCTGGGGAAGGGTATCCCCAAGAACACAGTGGCCTCCGTTTAATGACAGGAGACAGTTTTATTACTCATCACTGTATTATTTACCAAAAGGTTGCCTGGACATCCTTGAAGTCAAGTAGATSACATCATTACGCTCTTTTTTTTTTTTTTTTACAAAGCCCTGCTCCACAAGCTTCCGACTTACCTAACTTCACTATTAAGATTTGAAATGACAAGTTATCAAAACCAGTTCACAGGGTTTGTTAACTCTGGAGACTCCTTTGGTGTCTTCAGAGTTAGGTAAATCAAATTTGAGTTTTTCTCCTCCATATCTTTKGAATAATCTCTAAAGAAAACAGTACACATAGATGCCTTTGTGTCCCTGGGGCAGTTTAGAGTGTGGACAGAGAAATTTTACAATGAAGAATAAAATACAAAAAATAAATCTATAGCGTCATACTTTCCAAAATCAATAATTGACCTTGTCTAACAATTCAGTATACAGGAAGTATCAAAAGTGGGCATTGAATAGCTTTGGGTGTTGGAGTCAAATGTAAAAGACACGATTGCCGTCTTCTTACCAATTTCACTCTCTTTGATCTCAATCTCAGTTGTCATTTTTGGCCAAGGTCAGATTACTTTCCTACAATGTGTATAAGAGTTTGGTGATGGTGTAGCCCCAGTGCTCCTCTTTGATTATGTTTAATGACACAAACTCATCCTTCTCAACCAGATTGTTTGCCACATTTACAAATGACTGTGGAAACGAAAGSAAGGCAGTTAACGCAACAACATCATTTATGAGGGAACGAGACAATGCATACTGTGATGATGACAATGAGGAAAATGAAAACATATACTGTACATACTCCTAGGCCTAGAACATTTTAATATGCTACTCCTAAAAATAGTAATAGCTGAGGGTTGGGATGTGGAATTGGAGAGTAGAGTTGCTGGGCGGGGGGTAGAATGATGGTAAAAGATACAAGTAGAAAATATAATAGAAAGTACGTTTGAATGACACTAAGGGGCACTGTTGTTACAGCTAATGCAGGTTTGCCTGAGGCTGATGCCGTGCAGGTGTTTGTACACATTAGGCTGACAGCAGAACAGTGGTAGGTCTGATCACCGACAACGATGAGACGGCCTATAGGGAGAAGGTCAGAGCACTGGCAGTGTGGTGCCAGGACAACAACCTCTTCCTCAATGTGAGCAAGACGAAGGAGCTGATCATGGACTACAGGAAAAGGCGGGCCTAACAGGCCCCCATTAATATCGACGGGGCTGTAGTGGAGCGGGTCGAGAGTTTCAAGTTCCTTGGTGTCCACATCACCAACGAACTATCATGGTCCAAACACACCAAGACAGTCGTGAAGAGGGCACGACAAAACCTTTTCCCCCTCAGGAGACTGAAAATATTTGGGTCCCCAGATCCTCAAAAGGTTCTACAGCTGCACCACCGAGAGCATCCTGACCGGTTGCATCACCGCCTGGTATGGCAACTGCTCGGCACCTGAGCGTAAGGCGCGAMGGTAGTGCGAACGGCACAGTACAWCACTGGGGCCAAGCTTCCTGCCATCCAGGACCTATATAATAGGCGGTGTCAGAGGAGAGACCATAAAATTGTCAGATTCTCCAGTCACCCAAATTAAAGACTGTTTTCTCTGCTGCCGCAAGGCAAACAGTACCGGAGCGCCAAATCTAGGACCAAAAGGCTCACTGACATGGTACCGGTGCCCCCTGTATATGGTCTTGTTATTGTTATTCTTATTGTGTTACTTTTTATTATTACTTTTTTATCTTAGTCTACTTGGTAAATATTTTCATCTTCTTGAACTGCACTGTTGGTTAAGGGCTTGTAAGTAAGCATTTCACGGTATAGTCTACACTTGTTGTATTCGGCGCATGTGACAAATAAAGTTTGATTTGATTTTGATGTGCACATACACGGACACACACAGATGTGTTAATAGTGCAATACATGCACTCAAACATACTCAGTTGGCCTTGCTGTTATGATTTTTGTTGTCCTTGATGTTTTTTGCATTGTTGTTTTTTGTTGGTGCATTGGGGTGTGGGGAATGGAATTATTATTATTATTTTTAGTTATTTATTTTTTCTGTGGGGTCACTGTGGGGGGGTGTCTTTGATAGGTGAGGGGCATCTTTTGGGGAACTGTGGGGGGGATCTTGGAGGGCTGGTGGCCTGGCGGTTGGGAGCTTGGGCCGGTGGCTGATGGACCGCAGGTTCGAGTAAAAAAAGAGTAATAGCAATGSTAGTGGAAATAAAGATTACTCCGAGACTCGCTTTAGTCACGGCCAGTTTGGCGGTTTGATTATTCTCCCTACAGCTCAACAGCGAGGCTGATGGAGAGAGGGCCTTCACATAGGAGATCACATCCACTGAGGACAGCTCTCCTGACATCTGTTTGTCATTCTCCACCAGCAGGCTCTGAGGTAAGGTTGCTGATCTACAATTGGAAGACACAAGTTGGAAGACACAAGTAAGCTCCTAAGAGGAGAAATAGGATGGTCCATTTCAAATTGTGTTCTAAATCTAAAAGCAAAGCTGACAATTTAATAAGCGCATTACAAATGAAAGTTCTTCCCACACAAAATGTTCAGGCCAATGCCTGGAAATCCTGATTGACAAACCTATGTACCAATTGAATTCCATATCTATAAAGAAAATACATCTATGCCTTGACAGTGRCCATCAGAGGGCAGTGTCCTCCTATAAATGATTTTATAAGTGGTACTACTTCCCTAGTTCATGTTTTGGAGAACCTACATATTCAAGTGTTTTGTTGACACTTTGTGTTATGCACACAATGTTGTCATGGTAATTTYTCTGGGGATGCTCTGGAAAACATATGAATCAACATACTAATTTGACAGTTGACCAGAGTAACCTCAAAACTACAGTTTTTTTTTTAAATTATATCACCAGGACATACTAAATTTGTTACATATTTAAGTTTTAAAAGATAATTGTGATAACACTCCTCACAATTTCTTTATTAACGCTCAGAAAATATATATAATATATATTATACGGTAACCTCAAATAATTAGCATATTGTATCCTCCCATTTCCCTCAAAACCTTTATTTTCAAAACGTGGAGGGGTGAATTGATAGTTCATGCAGATTTGCATCCAAATGCTTACTTTTACATATTATTCCATTCTTCCATTCCATTCTTAGTGCCTCAAGTAGAGAAAAAATCTMTTTGGCAGCTGCAAAAGAAAGATCCATTTGTATTGTGGCAACGTGAAAATGGTCCACAGATTTGGCCGTTCTTGCATTCAAAGTAAAAAGCAAAACAGGGTGTTTTTTGGGGGGAAATGAAAGACATAAACAGCCTGGGTCTGGTAGTGTTCCAGTCCTCCCTGTCATAATTAGCAACAGAGGACACGGAATGCATATTTTGTCCCGTGGTGCGGTTAATTTATGTTCCTTTAACTCCCCTGAATAACTCTGTAAATCCAGCAGCTATCCATGTCGAGATTGGTTTATTGAATCTAAGATCTCAAAAAAATAATTTGTTCATATTCAATGATTTTATTATTTCCAGTGACATTGATATTTTCATGTTAAATGAGACGTGTCTTAAAACCGAGGATTTTAGTTCTCTAAATTAAACTATCCCTCCAGCCTTTTCTTATCTACAGGAGTCCAGACCGTCTGGCCACGGTGGTTGGGTAACCGTCATTCATAGAGACAAGTTTATATGTAGCCCTGTGTCATGTTGTGAATTTTCCTCATTTGAGAGCCTTGTCTTTAGCTTGAAGAAGAAACAGCCCGCATTGTATATTMTTGTGTTCCACCCTCCTATACCTAATATTTTGTTAATTGCAGAATTGTCTGACCTGATTTCTTTGGTTACTCCTAAATATGACAGGGTTGTTATTCTTAGAGATCTAAACAATGTGTTGCCTAAACAATGCTACCAGCTGGGGAGTTTATTCACCTTTTAGAATCCTTTAACTCAGTGCTACATGCCACAGGGCTTACACACAACAAAGGCCATTCTCTTGATCTCATGCTGTCCTATAGTCTGAATATTGATAACTTGAAAATCATTGATGTGTGTGTCTCTGACCATCTCAGTATTGTTTTTCAAATGCTTTCTCCTCTACCTCCTAAAAATGCGTCTGTCCCCCACTCGCTCTCGCATCATTAACTCGACAACTGCTAGTACATTTATGAATGCTTTTCTATCCCCTACCACTGATGCTGTTCTTTGTCTTCACAACAATGATTTGTTGAACAGTTTCAATTACATATGTCAGGCTACTTTAGATTCAGTGGCACCAGTTAAAACTAAGAATAGATTGTCTGCCAGTATCTCACCCTGGTTAAATGACCACACTTGTGCTTTAAAAAGTTAACTTARAAAGGCTGAATGTAAATTGAAGGCCTGCAAACTGATGATCTGATGACAAATTACAATGACATGCTCGCATTCCCTGATCT
The DNA here is from genome assembly GCF_002910315.2 of Salvelinus sp. IW2-2015. Classification (NCBI taxonomy): domain Eukaryota; kingdom Metazoa; phylum Chordata; class Actinopteri; order Salmoniformes; family Salmonidae; genus Salvelinus; species Salvelinus sp. IW2-2015. Next base: position 188,972 of record NC_036856.1, read on the forward strand.
CTGTGAACAGTTTTTACGATTCTTTACAGAAAATATAGAAAATATTAGATCCCAAATTGACAGTAAGCTGCCCCATACCAGCATTTCTGGTCAGGAGGCACTTGAGGCAACTACACCGTAAACTCCAAAGTATTTTTAACTGAAATACTTCTRGTAAGTTGAACTCAAAGTCAATGAAAAGTAATAATTACTTGAAATGTTTATGTGGTACGGACTCCAAATGAAATGAGAAGTCACATCAACTCTATTTTTTAAAGTTATGATAACAAATGTACTTTTTTACCCAGCATGCTCTACTGCGGGTTGTTTTTAATATATGTGCTTTTGCATGTACATTGAGTGATTGATTGAATAATATTATGCTGCACAAAGATAAATAAAACAATTCTGAACAAATCCAATCATTTAGTTAGATTCTTTGCACCTGTTACTGAAATGGTTGTTCCAGTTTAAATGTCTTAGGCAGTCTCCTCACACTGTTCCTAACCCTGGCCTCATTATGGATGCAGGTTATGGGTGAATAACAATTCAAACTGTTTTATATCCTGACTCTGGCTGGATTCCAATAGGAATATATATCACTTTGCAAGCCAGCATAAAGTGACTTGCATGTAGGGTTGCAAAATTCTGGTGCATTTTCCAAGTTTTCTAGAAAACCCGGATGGGACATTCCTGGAAATCCTCCAAAAATGTAGTTTTTTTTTTACCAATTAATTTTGGGAAAACTGGAATTGTGCAACCCTACTTGCAGGCCTGTTGTGGCAGAATTTGTGTAAATGTAGGCCTCAAAATAAGGCCTGGTGAGATATGTAAGGTATAAAAACCATCATAAAGAGTTTAATTTTAATATTTGCCTAGCAACTCACTTGGTGAAGGCCACAGGACGGAAAATGAATACATTTTGTTCGATTCTAGCTTGAAATATACTTATTCATCTTACCATACCAGAACTTATTGATTACTTTACATGTATAAGGCATGTATATGATGGGGTCAATGAAGGGTAGATAGGGACTGGGTGTATGGAAAGTTACTAAGTGCAGAAAGTTCATACTCTGTTCCATGTTTCAAACGAGGGAGGCGAAGGGAAATAGTTAGTCTCTGATAAGGYAGGCCAGCTGAGGAAATAGGGAGGAGCGAGGAATGCGTCTCGAGGTCAAGTCAACAGATGAAGTGAGAAGAAACCTCTGGGAGGGGGGCCAGAGAGGGCCACCACAACGACTCTCCTACTACAGCCCTATCTCACACATACACTTCCACGCCCACAAAGGTTCTAGTATCAGGCAGGGCTATGACTACACCAGTGAGAGGAACCAATTAAGTTCCTGCCTAGCAACAGAGATGTATTGGCTGTCTAGATGGGCTCCCAMGTGGCGCAGCGGTCTCAGGTACTGCAACTCAGTGCTAGAGGTGTCACTACAGACCCTAGTTCGTGTCACTACACACCCTGGTATCACAACCGGCTGTGATTGGGAGTCCCATAGGACGGCGCACAATTGGCCCAGTGTCGTCCGTGTTAGAATTTGTTCTTAACTGACTWGCCTAGTTAAATAAATAAAAAATGTATAAGGAGTTCACCACGCCTATTAGATGGTTATAAATATACTGTACGTACTAGTGTAATCATGCCTTGTCTTTACAGCTGTATGACCCAGTGGGTGAATAAAATTGGTTTAAGCTTTTTCTAGTCGCCCGTTTGAGTTTTTACTCCGTTTGTTCAGGAACTAACTATTTCATTATTTTATTTAACCTTTGTTATTACCAGGCAAGTCAATTAAGAACAMATTCTTATTTACAATGATGGCCTACCAAAAGGAAAAAGGCCCCCTGCGGGCAACAGGGCTGAGATAAAACATGAAAARGTAGGACAAAACACACATCACAACAAGAGAGACACCACAACACTACATAAAGAGAGACCTAAGACAACAACACAGCATGGCTGCAACWCATGACAACACAGCATGGTATCAACACAAAATGACAACAACGTGGTAGCAACACAACATGGCAGSAGCACAACATGGTAGCAGSACAAATGTGGTGCCAACATTGTTATGCACAGACAACAGCACAAAGAACAAAAAGTTAGAGACAACAATACATCACACGAAGCAGCCACAAATGTCAGTAAGAGTATCCATGATTGAGTCTTTGAATGTAGAGAGGGAAATAAAACTGTCCAGTTTGTATTTGTATCTATTACGGTTCCCCATTAGCTGGTGCCAAGGCAGCAGCTACTCTTCCTGGGGTCCAGCAACATTAAGGCAGTTATATACAATTTAAAATATTACATGACATTACATTTCATAACCCTTTTCACAACACATTGTGWTCCCTCAGGCCACTACTCTACTACGACATATCTACAATACAAAATCCATGTGTACGTGTATGTAGAATGCTTGTCTTATCATGTGTATGTGTGTCTGTGCCTKTGTGTATGTCTCTTCACAGTCCCCGCTCTTCCTTAAGACCCAAATCAAAGCTTCCTTTATATTCAAGATTTTAGAAAAATTTGTTTTTTAAGCAATTGATGGCTCATTTAAGTATGAATAACTTATTTTAAAAAATCCAGTCTGGCTTCCGATCACTTTGCAGCATGGACACTAACTCATTGCAAGTCAGTAATTACATTCTGTTTGTATTTGTATTTATTAGGGATCCCCATTCTTCCTGGGGTCCAAACACATTAAGGCACTTACATCATACATAAATCAAAATATAAAACAGCACATCATACAACAGTATTAAACCGCTACATATCTACAATACCACCATACAACAATATTACAATGTACATGTGTGTAGAGTGCGTGTGCTAGCGTTTGTGTKTGTATGCGTGTGTTTGTGCCTGTGTGTGTGTCTCTTCACAGTACCTGCTGTTCCATAAGGTGTATTTTTATCTTGTTTTATATAATTCTTCTGCTTGCATCAGTTAACTGATGTGGAATAGAGTTTCATGTAGCCATGGTTCTATGTAGTACTGTTTGCCTCCCATAGTCTGTTCTTGACTTGGGGATTTTGAAGAGACCTTTGGTGGCATGTCTTGTGGTTTATTCATGYGTGTCTGAGCTGTGTGCTAGTAGTTTAAACAGATTCAGCATTCAGCATGTTAACACTTCGTACAAAAACAAGTAGTGATGAAGTCAAGCTCTCCTCCACTTTGAGCCATGAGTGATTTACATGCATACTATTAATGTTAGCTCTATGTGTACATTTTAGGGCCAGCCGTGTTAAACTGTTCTGAGCCAATTGTAATTTTCAGAGGTTCCTCTTTCTGGCACCTGACCACACGACTGAACAGTAGTCCAGCTGTGACAAAACTAGTGCCTGTAGGACCTGCCTTGTTGATAGTGTTGTTATTGYCACGTTTCTGACCTTATTTCCTTTGTTTAGTCTTTATTTAGTTGGTATGATCTATGTTGTCTGTTTCTATGTGGGGTTTCTTGTTTGGCSTGATATGGTTCTCAATCAGAGGCAGGTGTTAGTCATTGTCTCTGATTGGGAACCATATTTAGGTAGCCTGTTTTTGTAGTGTGTTTTGTGGGTGATTGTTCCTGTTCGTGTGTTCATCTGTTCTGTGTTCACTAGTTCGGGACTTTAGCGTCTTCGGTTCTTTATCCATACTATAGCAGGGGGTGTAAAGCCATAACACATACTGTACGTTTTTCCAGCAGCAGACTATGATCAATGTCAAAAGCCGCACTGAAGTCTAACACAGCCCCCACAATCTTTTTATCATACATTTCTCTCAGCGCTGTGCTTGCTGAATGTCCTTTCCTGTTAGCGTGCTGAAAGCCTGTTGTCAATTTGTTTACTGTAAAATGCCTAGTTAAATAAAGGTTACATTTATCTGGTAAAACACCATTTTTTCCAAAAGTTTACAGAGGGTAATCGGTCGGCTATTAGAGCCAGTAAATGCGTCTTTACTATTCTTTGGTAGCGGAATGAGTTTTGCTTCTGTAACGCTCGTCGTTGGAATGAGGTGAGGACCAAAGCGCAGCGTGGTAAGTGTTCATCATTATATTTATTAAACATAGAACACTAAACAAAATAACAAAGGAGAACGAAAYGCAACAGTTCAGTAAGGTGACATCCACTACACAGAAAATAATCACCCACAAAACACAATGAAAAACAGGCTACCTAAATATGGCTCCCAATCAGWGACAACGACTGACACCTGCCTCTGATTGAGAACCATACTAGGCCAAACACATAGAAAAGGACAATAGAACAAAACATAGAAAAAACAACATAGAATGCCCACCCCAACTAGATCAAGATCTCGTCAATATACACCACCACACCATGTCCGTGCAGGTCTCTGAGAATCTCGTCGACGAAGGATTGAAAGATGGCTGGAGCATTCTTTAACCCGTACGGCATGACGAGGTACTCATAATGGCCAGATGTGGTACTAAACCCGGTTTTCTACTCATCTCCCTCCCGAATACGCACCAGATTATACGCGCTCCTGAGGTCCAGTTTCGTGAAGAACCGTGCTCCGTGAAATTATTCCACCGCCGTAGCAATGAGAGGTAGTGGGTAACTAAAACCCACAGTGATGGAATTGAGACCTCGATATTCAATACACGGACGCAAACCACCCTCCTTTTTAKTCACGAAAAAGAAACTCGAGGAGACGGGTGACATGGAGGGCCGAATGTACCCCTGTCCCAGGGCTTCCGTGACATATGTCTCCATAGCCAACGTCTCCTCGTGGGACAAAGGATACACGTGACTCCTGGGTAGTGCAGCGTTTACCTGGAGGTTTATCACGCAATCCCCCTGTCGATGAGGTGGTAATTGGGTCGCCTTCTTCTTACTGAAGGCGATAGCCAAATCGGCATACTCAGCGGGAATGCGCACGGTGGAAACCTGGTCTGGACTCTCCACCGTTGTCGCACCGATGGAAACTCCTACACACCTGCCTGAACACTCATCAGACCACCCCTGGAGAGCTCCCTGTCTCCACAAAATCTTAGGATTGTGAATAGCCAGCCAGGGAATCCCCAGCACCACCGGAAACGCAGGTGAATCGATAAGAAACAGACTAATCCGCTCCTTATGATTCCCCTGCGTAATCATCTCCAGAGGAATCGTGGCCTAGCTGACCCTAACGGTCGACTATCTAAGGAGTGCACGGGGAAGGGGGGGGTCTACCTTAACTAACGGAATCCTCAACCTCTGGGCGAGTCCGCGATCTATAAAGTTTCCCGCTGCGCCTGAATCGACTAGCGCCTTATGCTGGAGAGAGGGAAAAAATGTAAGGAAAGAAATTAATAAAAACATGTGACCAACAGGAAGCTCTGGGAGAGTGTGGTGCTGACTCACCTGGGGTGACTGAGGAGTGTTCTGCCTGCCCTCTCGACTCCCAGATGGACTCCTCCAGCACCGACCGGAAGTGTGCCCTCTCCGGCCACAACTGGTACAGGAGGAGCCTCCTCCTCCGGTCTCCCTAGATGCAGCCCCCCCTAGCTCCATCGGGATGGGAGCGGGAGGGCCAGGAGGTGGAACTGACAGGACCCTTTCAGAACGTCCGCGAGCAGCTAGCAGATGGTCTAGCCGGATCGACATGTCTATTAGCTCATGCAGGCTGAGCGTAGTGTCCCRACAAGCCAGCTCTCTGCGGACGTCCTCTCTCAGGCTACACCTGTAATGGTCTATCAGGGCCCTGTTGTTCCACCCCGCTCCAGCGGCCAAGGTCCGGAATTCCAGCGCGAAGCCCTCCGGAGGGTGATCGAACACGGCCCGGAAACGGCGGGTGAACTCCGGGTAGTGGCCCCTCGCTGAGTCAGGCCCGTTCCAGACGGCATTGGCCCACTCTAGGGCTCTACCCGTCAGGCAAGAGACGAGGACACTCACGCTCTCCTCGTCCGAGGGAGCCGGCCGAACGGTGGCCAGGTAGAGCTCTAGTTGTAGCAGGAATCCCTGGCACCCCGCYGCCGCTCCATCGTACTCCCTCGGAGGCSTAATACGCAGAGCGCTGGCACCGGATTCCGCTGGAGGAGATGGTAGAGTTGCTGGTGGGAGGGTAGGTGGGGTAGTAGGGAGACCACTCCTCTCCCAACGGTCCATCCTCTCCATCATTTGATCCATCGCGATGAAGGATGGACGTGTGATGAAGGACTCTCTCCTCCATCATGGCGAGAGGGGTGGTCGCTGCTCCTGCTGACTCCATATATGTTGGTGCGGGCTTCTGTAACGTCAGGAGAATGATGGGTGTGGAGTCAGGCACAGAGGAACAGGTACAAAAATGGGTGAAGCCAAAACACAGGCGCAAACACAACCCAAAGACCACTGTTACATAAACCGGACAGCGAAAACCCAAAATCAACAATACACCTCCTACGTACAGTAACAACAAGCCCGCACAAACACTAGCGGGCTAAATGAACTTAAATAGTACCCACCCCAAAAACCCAACAAGGAACAGGTGAAACCAATTAGACATAAACAAACAAAAAGGAAAAAGGGATCGGTGGCAGCTAGTAGACCGGCGACGACGACCGCCGAGCGCCACCCGAATAGGAAGGGGAGCCACCTTCGGTGATATTCGTGACAACTACACTGTCCTATTTAAGATATCATTTACAAAGATATCGTTATCAAATATCGTTTTTTTCTATTAATTAGTGTTCGTATTTGAGTTTAACCACAATATTTGTTGTATTATTTGTTCTGTCTTTTCTGGTGAATTAAACTGAAATTGCATCCATCTTTCTATGGCTTGTTTATTTTGATATTTTGGACATTATTTCATTTTCAAATAACCAAAAGTGAGAGGTTGTAATCTGAATAAAGGGAAAAAGGCCATTCTTGAACATGGGGTGAGACATTCTTACTAATCTGCTCGAGTACCAGTTCTGATTTAAATATAACTTTGGTTTGCTTTAATATTTAATCATTTCTGACATTCAAATTCATATTCGTTATATTAATAGGCCCATTTAATTTTGTCTCGCTTGCCTTTCCAAATAAAATTTTATATTTTTTGCTCATATAAATTAAAAAAGGTTGCTAGGTGTAGGCAAGACCATAAGTAAATAGGTAAACTGGGATATGACTAAAGAGTTAATCAAGGTGATTTTTCTACAATAGACAGGTATATTCCTTTCCATGGTAGCAAAATCATATCTATTTTTGCTAACTTTGTATTAAAATGTTTTGTAGTAAGATCATATCTTTCTTTTGGGACACAGTTGAAGTCGGAAGTATACATATAGCTTAGCCAAATACATTTAAACTCAGTTTTTCACAATTCCTGACATTTCATCCTAGAAAAATTCCCTGTCAGTTAGGATCACCATTTTATTTTAAGAATGTGAAATGTCAGAATAATAGTACAGAGAATGATTTATTTAAGTTTTCAGATTTATTTATTTAATCACATTCCCAGTGGGTCAGAAGTTTACATACACTCAATTAGTATTGGCTAGCATTGCCTTTAAATTGTTTAACTTGGGTCAAACGCTTCGGGTAGCCTTCCACAAGCTTCCCTCAATAAGTTGGGTACATTTTGGCCCATTCCTCCTGACAGAGCTGGTGTAACTGAGTTAGGATTGAAGTCAGGACTTTGTGATGGCCACTCCAATACCTTGACWTTGTTGTCCTTATGCCATTTTGCCACAACTTTGGAAGTATGCTTGGGGTCATTGTCCATTTGGAAGACCCATTTGTGACCAAGCTTTAACTTCCTGACTGATATCTTGAGACGTTGCTGCAATATATCCACATAATTGTCCTTCCTCATGATGCCATTTGTTTTGTGAAGTGTACAGTTTGCCTGCAGCAAAGCACCCCCACAACATGATGCTGGCACCCCCGTGCTTCACGGTTGGGATGGTGTTCTTTGGCTTGCAAGCCTCCCCCCTTTTCCTCCAAACATAACGATGGTGATTATGGCTAAACAGTTCTATTTTTGTTTCATCAGACCAGAGGACATGTCTCCAAAAAGTACGATCTTTGTCCCCATGTGCAGTTGCAAACCGTAGTCTGGCTTTTTTATGGCGGGTTAGGAGCAGTGGCTTCTTCCTTGCTGAGAAGCCTTTCAGGTTATGTCGATAGGACTCGTTTTACTGTGGATATAGATACTTTTGTACCTGTTTCCTCCAGCATCTTCACAAGGTCCTTCGCTGTTGTTCAAGGATTGATTTGGACTTTTTGGACCAAAGTACGTTCATCACTAGGATGAACAAAGCCACGGGCTCCAGGTCAGCTATAGGTCTTTGCTAGGTAAAGCCCCGCCTAATCTCAGCTCACTGGTCACCATAGCAGCACCCAGCCGTAGCACGCGCTCCAGCAGTTCCTCCTTTGGCCGCCTTTCCTTCTAGTTCTCTGCTGCCAATGACTGGAACGAATTGCAAAAATCACTGAAGCTGGAGACTCATATATCCCTCGCTAACTTTAAGCACCAGCTGTCAGAGCAGCTTACAGATCATTGCACTTGTAAATAGCCCATCCAACTACCTAATCCCCATATTGTTTTTTTTCTTCTCCTTTGCACCCCAGTATCTMTACTTGCATATTCATCTTCTGCACATCTATCACTCCAGTGTTTAATTGCTAAATAGTAATTACTTCGCCACTACATCCTATTTATTGCCTTATCTCCCTAATCTTACCTCATTTGCACACACTGTATATAGACTTTTCAGTTGTGTTATTGACTGTACGTTTGTTTATTCCATGTGTAACTCCGTGTTGTTGTTTGTGTCGCACTGCTTTGCTTTATCTTGGCCAGGTCGAAGTTCACCTGTAAAGGTGAAATAAAACAAATAAATAAAAGGAGACACAAGGCGTCTCCTTCCTGAGCGGTATGACGGCTGCGTGGTCCCATGGTGTTTATACTTGCGTACTATTGTTTGTACAGATGAACATGGAACCTTCAKGCATTTGGAAATTGCTCCCAAGGATGAACTAGACTTGTGGAGGTCTACAATGTTTTTTCTGAGGTCTTGGCTGATTTCTTTWGATTTTTGCCATGATGTCAAGCAAAGAGGCACTGAGTTTGAAGGTAGGCCTTGAAATACATCCACAGGTATACCTCCAATTTACTCAAATTATGTCAATTAGCCTATCAGAAGCTTCTAAAGTCATGACATAATTTTCTGTAATAGTCCAAGCTCTGACCCACTGGAATTGTGATACAGTGAATTATATGTGAAATAATCTGTCTGTAAACAATTATTGGAAAAATGATTTTGTGTCATGCACAAAGTAGATRTCCTAACCGACTTGCCAAAACAATAGTTATTTAAAACTTCTTCTTAATAGGGGGCGCCATTTCCACTTTGGGAAAAAATAGTGCCCAAATTAAACGGCCTCGTACTCTGTTCTAGATCATATGATATGCATATTATTATTACTATTGGACAGAAAACACTCTGAAGTTTCTAAACCTGTTTGAATTATATCTGTGAGTAAAACAGAACTCATTTGGCAGGCAAACTTCCAAACAGGAAGTGAAGATTCTGAAATGGGTCTCTGTGAAGGGCTGCTCCTATTCAATTGCCTTGTATTTATGGATATGTATGCACTTCATACGCCTTCCACTAGATGTCAACCGGCAGTAGAATGTTGAATGAGGTGTCTAGCCTGATGTGGGAYCGAATGAGAGCTTTTGGAGTGACAGGTCAGCCATATTGGCAGTATTTTGCTGCGCACCTGGGTGCACCATATCGTTTTCTGCAATGCGTTAGGTAGACACGAAGAAATGCTCCGTCTGGGACGTTATTGGATACATACGAGAAAAACATCCTAAAGATGGATTTTCAACTGAGTTTGACCAGTTTATTCGACTTTTATTATGACTTTTGGAATTTTTCGTTCCATGCGTCAAACTTTCATGGACACGTGAGCCCCACTATGCTAGCCAAAGTTGCTAATTCGACAGAAGAAATGGACATTCTAAAACAAAACAACGATTTATTGTGGAACTAGGACTCCTGGCACAGCATTCTGATGAAAGTTCAAAGGTAAGAGAATATTTATGATGTTATTTCGGATTTTTGTTGAATATGTTGACTCCAACATGGCGGAGAATGGCTGAGCGCTGTCTCAGATTATTGTATGCTGTGCTTTTTACAAAAAGTTTAAAAATCGAACACAGCGGTTGCATTAAGAACCAGTGTATCTTTAATTATATGTCCAACGTGTATTTTTCAGCAAAGTTGATGAGGTTTTCTTTTAGATTATGTGACTCTCCAAAATTTCTCCTGACAATTTGGAGCATTTTTGCGCCATGTTCACAATGTAAAACCAGGATTTGTAGCTATAAATATGCACATTTTCAAACAAAACATAAATGTATTGTATAACATGATGTCATAAGACTGTCATCTGATGAAGTTGTTCAAAGGTTAGTGATTAATTTTCTCTATTTGTGGGTTTTGTGAAAGCTATCTTTGCGGTGAAAAAATKGCGTTGTGTGTTGCGCTATTGTGGTGAGATAACATAAATATATGTTGTGTTTTCGCTGGATTCACAAGATGTTTATCTTTCATTTGCTGTATTGGACTTGTGATTTCATGAAATTATATTATATGATATTCCCTGTGGCGCTAGGCTAGGCTATGCTAGTCAGCGTTTCTGATGAGGAGGATCCCGGATCCGGGAGGGTGCTGCTATGGTGACCAGTGAGCTGAGATAAGGCGGGGCCTTACCTATCAGAGACTTGTTGATGACCTGAAGCCAGTGGGTTTGTCGACGAGTATGAAGTGAGGGCCAGCCAACGAGAGCGTACAGGTCACAGTGGTGGGTAGTATATGGGGCTTTGGTGACAAAACGGATGGCACTGTGATAGACTGCATCCAGTTTGTGGAGTAGAGTTTTGGGGGATATTTTGTAAATGACATCGCCGAAGTCGGGGATCGGTAGGACGGTCAGTTTTACGAGGGTATGTTTGGCAGCATGAGTGAAGGATTTGTTGCGAAACAATCCCTACCATTGTTTTGCTGAGTTGTCATAATGCTGCAGATAATTTACATTATCCCATGGGCGATGGCAGACACAATGTAAGTAACTTAATTTATGACCCTTTAACTGCCCTTAATGCCTCTGTTGACCCTACAGCAATTGTATGCAGTAATTGCGTGCCTATGAACCAGAGTCATACAGTTAGCACTGAGGTGGTGTGCCCTAGAAGGAAATCCACTGTGTGCAGCTCACCCTGCACTATCAGCTCAAATATTAATAACATGAGCATGTCTACTTCTGATAAGCTTCCCAGTAAAACAATACAAACATTCAAGCTTTGCAGAAAAGTGCCTAAAATAGCCTCATTAACATATGTAGCCTAAGAAACAAGGTTCATGAAATCAATAACTTGCCAGCAACAGATGACATTCATATTCTGACTGTCTCTAAAACTCACTTAGATAATACCTTGGTAGCAATACATGTTTATAAGATCTACAGAAGAGACAGAAATGCCAATAGGGGCGGTGTTGCGGTCTATATTCAGAWCCACATTCCTGTAAAGCTTAGAGAGCATCTCATGTTCAATACTTTTGAAGTAATATGGCTACAGGTTAATCTGCCTCACCTGAAGACCATTCTCGTTGAAAACTGCTAGAGACCACCAAGTGCTAACAGTCAGTATCTGAATAATACAGTTGAAGTCGGAAGTTTACATACACTTAGGTTGGAGTCATAAAAACTTGTTTTTCAACCACTCCACACATTTCTTGAGGACCAATGTGCAGCGTGGTAATTTTCCATGATTTAATTAACACAAAACAAGACACTATACAAAATGACAAAACAAACTAACCGTCACAGTCCTAGCTGGTGCAGACAAAACACAAAGACAGGAAACAATCACCCACAAAATCCCAACACAAAACAAGCCTCCTATATATGATTCTCAATCAGGGACAACGATTACCAGCTGCCTCTGATTGAGAACCATATTAGGCTGGACACAGAAACAGACAAACTAGACACACAACATAGAATTCCCACCCAGCTCACGTCCTGACCAACACTAAACAAGCAAAACACATAATAACTCTGGTCAGGACGTTACACTAGCCATCGCCGCTCATTTTTCATTGATCCATTTGTTTTGTCTTGTTCCCTGCACACCCTGTTTTCATTCCCCAATCATACTGCATGTATTTATTCCTCTGTTCCCCCTCATGTCTTTGTGTGAAATTGTTTGTGCTACGTGTTAATTGTTGACGTGCCAGACTGGTTTGCTTATACCGTGTTGTTCATGAAGATGTTTATTGTTAAACATAAATTATTGTGACTGTTTTGCGCATTTTGCACTTTTGCCTATAAGATGGAGGGTTTGACACAGTCTGTTGGTTTCTCCTGCCTCAATAAAGTTTGCGCCTGTTCACAACTCTCTGCTCTCCTGCACCTGACTTCGCTACCAATACGCACACACCTGACAATCTTGCTCCTCTGCACCCCTGTATCTCTACTTGCACATACATCTTCTGCACATCAATCACTCTAGTGTCTAATTGGTATATTGTAATTACTTCGCCACCATGGCATATTTATTGCCTCCCTTTTCGTACCTCATTTGCACACACTGTATATAGAATTTCTTCAACTGTATTATTGACTGTAAGTTTTGTTTATTCCATGTGTAACTCTGTGTTGTTGTATTTGTTGAACTGCTTTGCTTTATTCTTGGCCAGGGCACAGTTGTAAATCAGAACTTGTTCTCAACTTGCCTAACTGGCTAAATAAAGGTGAAATCTTTTTTGTATTATCTAAGGTGGTATTGGGTGATTGTTAAGTCTGTGTCTCAACGCAGCCTTGAAATGTTTGGAGTCCAGGAACCTAGATGATTTGGTTGGACTCCGTATTTCCTGTAGAGCATCTTCTGTTTCCCCCGATTGCGGTGAATGCTCTATTCTAGTTTTTTTGGATCTCAGTGCCGCGTTTGACACTATTGATCATAACATCTTTGTTGACCAGCTGAAGAGGTGGGTGGGAATCTCCAGAGTTGCCCTTGACTGGTTCAGGTCATATCTGTGTGGTTCAGTGAGCATGGGGGATCAGTATCGTCCCCAGCACCTATTCACAATGGTGTCCCATGGAGATCAATCTGGGCCACATCCTTTTTTCCCTGTACTGTATATGCTTCCTCTTGGTGACATCATCCGCAATTATAACATTCAGTTTCACTGCTATGCAGATGACACACAGCTTATTTAACAATCAGACCCAGTGACCAAGCTAGCGTAACTACTCTTCACAAGTGTCTTGCTGACAAAAAATGCTGTGTCTGACAATGACAACGTTGGATGTCTGAGGTTGTTGTATTTGGCCCCTAACTTGCTAGAACTCAGATTGTAGATAACCTTGGTCATTTGTCCACAAATGCAAAGCCTACATCCAGAAACCTTGGTGTCTTCTTTGACCCTGAACTAAACCTTGAGCTGCATGTAAAAAAAAGTTGTCCTGCTTTTATGATCTAAGAAATATAGCAAAAGTCAAGTATTTTATCTCTGTCACTGATCTAGAGAAACGTAATCAAGCCTAGATTACTGTAGCTCTTTGTACACCTGTCTCAGTCAGAAATCACTCCATCGTCTACAGTTAGTTCAAAACGCTGCAGCTCGGCTTTTAACAGGCACTRGGAAATGTAACCATATCACACCTATTTTAGCTTCTCTACACTGGCTAACAGTCACTAGTAGAATAGATTTGAAAAAACTATTAATCACGTTTAAGGCTAGGCTTGGTTTGGCCCAATCCTATATCTCTGATCTTTAATCTCCCTACGAGCGAGGACACAGCCTGAGATCCTCTGGCAAGGCATTGTTGACCATTCCACAGTCTAGGTTGAAAATGAAAGGAGAACGGACATTTGCCATTAGGGCCCTTAGACTTTGGAATGGTCTGCCAGAGAAGATCAGGCTTACAGATCCAGTGCCTCTTTTTATATCCCTGCTGAAGACACTTTTATGAAGTTGCTTTGAATGTATCATTTTATTGTATGATTTTAATTAGCTGTCTTTTTTTATTTCTCATTCCTCTTGATTTTGTTTCTTTGTTAGTACTTTTTATTTCAATACAAGTAACACTTTGTTACTTATATTGAAGAGTACTATACAGAACAGCGTCAATTCGTCAGGGTATGGACTCTACAAGGTGTCCAAAGCGTTCCACAGGGAAGCAGGTTTTCCTAATGTTTTGTGCATTCATATATATTTATGTACTTTACAAGTTGCATTCATATTTTTGTCCAGTACAATGCATTCGGAAAGTACTCAGAACCCTTGACTTTTCCACATTTTGTTATGTTACAGCCTTAATCTAAAATGGATTAAATTAAACAATTTTCCTCATCAATCTAAACACAATACAGCWTAATGACAAAAAGTCATTCTTTTGCAAATGTATTAAAAATATAAAACAGATATACATTATTTGCATAAGTATTCAGACCCTTTGCTATGAGACTCTAAATTCAGCTCATGTCCATCCTGTTTTCATTAATCATCCTTGAGATGTTTCTAMAACTTGATTGGAGTCGACCAGTGGTAAATTCTATTGATTGGACATGATTTGGAAAGGCACACACCGATCTACTGTACAATACCAGTCAAAAGTTTGGACACACCTACTCATTCAAGGGTTTTTCTATATTTTTACTATTTTCAACATTGGAGAATAATAGTGAAGACATCAAAACTATGAAATAACACATATGGAATAATTTAGTATCCAAAAAAGTGTTAAACAAATCAAAATATATTTTAGATTTTAGATTCTTCAAAGTAGCCACCTTGATGAAAGCTTTTCACACTCTTGGTATTCTCTTAAGCAGCTTCATGAGGTAGTCACCAGGAATGCTTTTCCAACAGTCTTGAAGGAGTTCCCACATTTGCTGAGCACTTGTTAGCTGCTTTTCCTTCAATCTGCGGTCTAACTCATCCACAACCATCTCAATTGAGTTGAAGTCGGGTGATTGTGAAGGCCAGGTCATCTGATGCAGCACTCCAACACTCTCTGTCTTGGTCAAATAGCCCTTACACAGCCTGGAGGTGTGTTGGGTCATTGTCCTGTTGAAAAACAAATGATAGTCCCACTAAGCACAAACCAGATGCGATGGCATATCATGGCAGAATCCTGTGGTAGCCATGCTGGTTAAGTGTGCCTTGAATTCGAAATAAATCACAGACAGTCTCTCCAGCAAAGTACCCCCACACCATCACACCTCCTCCTCCATGCTTCATGGTGGGAACCACACATGCGGAGATCATCCATTCACCTACTCTGCGTCTCGCAAAGACACGGTGGTTGGAATCAAAAATCACAAATTTGGACTCATCAGAMCAAAGGACAGATTTCCACCGGTCTAATGTCCATTGCTCGTTTTGCACTCAGGTTATGCGGAAAGCCAAAGTTAGTTACTTAAAGGAGTTCTCTCTCTGTGGGTCTAACCCGAAGAATTTCTGGAAAACGGTTAAAGACCTGGAGAATAAACCCTCCTCCTCACAGCTGCCCATGTCCTTTAATGTTGATGATGAGGTTGTTACTGACAAGAAGCACATGGCTGAGCTCTTTAATCACCACTTCATTAACTTCTCTAGGATAGGGGGCAGCATTTTCACTTTTGGATAAATAGCGTGCCCAATTTCAACTGCCTTCTACTCATCCCCAGATATGCATATTATTAGTAGATTTGGATAGAAAACAGTCTGAAGTTTCTAAAACAGTTTCAATCATGTATGTGAGTATAACAGAACTTATGTAGCAGGCAAAACCCCGAGGACTAACCATTCAGATATTTTGTTTTTGAGGTCACCGTCTGTTCAATGAGGTTTCATTGGGATACTAGATTTCTAATCAACCTGTTTGCAGTTCCTACCGCTTCCACTGGATGTCACCAGTCGTTGGAAATTGGTTGAGGTTATTCCTTTGTGCAATGAAGAAGTACGGCCATCTGGAATCAGTGTAACGTTATGTGTACTGTTTGAGAGTTGCGCAAGACTAGAAAAGTAGCGTTAGTTTGTTGTACTCCTGTATTGAAAACAGATAGACCCGTCTTCAATTTGATYGATTATTAATGTTTAAAAATACCTAAAGTTGTATTAMAAAAGTAGGTTGAAATGTTTTGGCAAAGTTTAGAGGTAATATTTGAGATATTTTTTAGTGACGTTGCGGAAATTGGAAGCTGTTTTTTTCTGGATCAAACGCGCCAAATAAATGGACATTTTGTATATATATGGACGGAATTAATCGAACAAAAGGACCATTTGTGATGTTTATGGGACATATTGGAGTGCCAACAAAAGAAGCTCGTCAAAGGTAAGGGATGATTTATATTTTATTTCTGCGTTTTGTGTTGCGCCTGCAGGGTTGAAATATGCTACACTCCCTTTGTTTACTGTTGTGCTATCATCAGATAAAAGCATCTTATGCTTTCACCGAAAACCCTTTTTGAAATCTGACATGTTGGCTGGATTCACAACGAGTGTAGCTTTAATTTGGTATCTTACATGTGTGATTTAATGAAAGTTTGATTTTTATATAATTTTATTTGAATATGGCACTCTGCAATTTCTGTTTGGACTACTTGTCTGTCCTTTTTAGAATCTTCTATTAGAAGTAGCATTAGGTCAAAAGAACACTTGTTGAGAATAGCCTCCCATTTGTCTCTAAATTCAGTTTTACCTTGTGCTCCATTAGCTGGAAACTTCATAATACGGAGTCCTCTGGGGATTAGGCCTTTTAAAATCCATAGTTTGAGTTGTGAAATGTCCTTTTGTTACAAAATACAGCACTGAAGCAGAGAACATTAAAATAATCATAAAAAAGAATTGGGGAATCATCCAAAGTGATACGCTACTACGCCAAGTCTTTCCTGAACCACCAGTCATAAGCTTTAAGAGATGTCCTACCCTAAATGACAAATTAGTCCACAGTTATCTTCCGGGTGACTCTCAAAAAAATTGGCTTGACCACAAACCCAAGGGCTCTTTTAAATGTAACCAGTGCAACCATTGCATAAATATTGCACAGAAAAAGTATTTTGTTGACACAGCTTCCAAAATGGAGTATTACGTCAAGCATTTCATTAACTGCAAAACCACTCATGTCATCTATAGATTGGAATGTCCACAGTGCAAGGTGTTCTACATTGGACGGACAAAGAGACGCCTTCAAGATCGCTTGGCGGAACACAAGTACGCCATACGGGTAGGCAATGAAGACTACCCCATGGCAAGGCACTACACCATGGCAACCCTGCCTCCCTACGGGTATTGATCATATTCCGGCCTCTATTAGAAAAGGGGACCGTCTTAAACAGTTAAACCAAAGGGAAAGTTTTTGGATTTACAAACTACAGGCCACTAAATACCCTGGTTTAAATGAAGATATGGATTTCTCACCCTTCCTGTAGGGCCGTGATAGGTCCATTTGCTGTCATCTAGTGGACATTTTGCTCAATTGCCCTCAGCTATGTTTAGACTGTTGTTCATGTTTTGCTGTGTTCTAGTGTACTATGGAATATATTGCTTTCTTATTCTAGACACTTCTCCCAGTCATATTCAAGGTTAGAACTACCTTTCTAAGTGTTCTGATACTTCTAGCTTGGAGTTGTATTTTTATGATAACATAGCTACAGTATTTCACCGTTTAATGTGTATATTATTGCTTACTAGGTGTGTCCAATTTGGTAACCACTCCCTCTTCTAAGTAGGGCTAATTGGAAAAGCCTTTCAAAAGAGGACATTGTATTCTCCTTTTTTTGTACTCCCTGACGAAGGCCATGCAGCCGAAACGCGTCGGTTTTTAAACAACTTTGTTTCTATTGAACATGCCATACTAATAAAGGCATTTTACTTAATTATATGAAGAGTGCCTTGGTCCTCCTTTCTTTTTGATGACCAATTTACCCCTTTTACCAAAGAGCACCTTCTATCTACCAAAATATACTATAGTGTACCTTAGTAGCGCTTCCCTTCCTCCTCTTTCTATATGATTATGTTAGTTCAGAGCCAAGTCAAAAAACACACAGCCATTTTTCAAGCCAAAGATAGGTGTCACAAAAAGCAGAAATATAGATAAAATTAATCACTAAGCTTTGATGATCTTCATCAGATGACACTCATAGGACATCATGTTACACAATACATGTATGTTTTGTTTGATAATGTGTATATTTATATCCAAAAATCTCAGTTTACATTGGCGCATTACGTGCAATAATGTTTTGATTCCAAAACTTTCTGTGTTTTTGCAGATAGCCACAGAAATCCCAGAAACACTCATAATAAACATTGATAAAATATAAAAGTGTTAATCACAGAATTAAAGATAGACTTCTCCTAAGCCAGGGAAAATGCAGAGCGCCATATTCAAATAAAATTATATAAAAATCAAACTTTCATTAAATAACACATGTAAGATACTTAATTAAAGCTACACTCGTTGTGAATCCAGCCAACATGTCAGATTTCAAAAAGGCTTTTCGGTGAAAGCATAAGATGCTATTATCTGATGATAGCACAACAGTAAACAAAGAGAGTGTAGCATATTTCAACCCTGCAGGCGCAACACAAACACAGAAATAAAATATAAATCATGCCTTACCTTTGACGAGCTTCTTTTGTTGGCACTCCAATAYGTCCCATAAACATCACAAATGGTCCTTTTGTTCGATTAATTCCGTCCATATACATCCAAAATGTCCATTTATTTGCGCGTTTGATCCAGAAAAAAAACTGCTTCCAATTTCCGCAACGTCACTACAAAATATCTCAAAAATTACCTGTAAACTTTGCCAAAACATTTCAAACTACTTTTGTAATACAACTTTAGCTATTTTTAAACGTTAATAATCGATCAAATTGAAGACGGGTCTATCTGTTTTCAATACAGGAGGACAACAAACTAACGCTACTTTTCTAGTCTTGCGCAACTCTCAAACAGTACACATAACGTTACTCTGATTCAAGATGGCCGTACTTCTTCATTGCACAAAGGAATAACCTCAACCAATTTCCAAAGACTGGTGACATCCAGTGGAAGCGGTAGGAACTGCAAACAGGTTGATTAGAAATCTAGTATCCCAATAAACTCATTGAACAGACAGTGACCTCAAAAAAAAAAAAAAATCTGAATGGTTAGTCCTCGGGTTTTTGCCTGCTACATAAGGTCTGTTATACTAACAGACATGATTCAAACAGTTTTAGAAACGTCAGAGTGTTTTCTATCCAAATCTACTAATAATATGCATATCTTATATTCTGGGGATGAGTAGAAGGCAGTTGAAATTGGGCACGCAATTTATCCAAAAATGAAATGCTGCCCCCTATCCCGAAGAAGTTTTAACAAGATGTTTATCTTTCATTTGCTGTATTGGACTTGTTAATGTGTGAAAGTTACATAATTCCCCAAAATATTTTTTGAATTTCCCGCGTTGCCTTTTCAGTGGATTGTTGTTGAGGGGTTCCGCTACCGGAACACCTGCGCTAGAAAGGTTATGAAAGAGAAGTTGTTTACCCTTAAAAGTTTAACCAAGTCACTGGCCCAACCCCGTGAGCACAGACATGATCTGGCGCCATGGAACAGCCCTTTTCTACTGTTACGAATAAAACCCCCTACTGAAGAAATCCTCTTCAGACCACGCGTACCTCGATGGACACCGAAGGGGCACAGGTTGAGTTTAGACCACAAAAACCTCAGTATAAACTAAGGTTGTAGTGGTTGTTGAATTCCTAACCATTACACGTGGAGCATTGGCTACATGGGTGGAAATGGTTAAACTCTGAGACTATCGATCCCGACAGAATAAGAGCAAATCTTAGATACTAATTACTAGTCTGCAGCTAGAAATGATGTCAACCTGAGWTGGAAGACCGACAACCGCCGAAACATATATTCTATGAGAATATTTCTGAATGGTACTCTGAAGTATCCCTTCTAACCACGAAAGACTTTCGATCTTCGGGGAGGCAGAGAGAGAGACGATGATGAACTGACTCTACAACAGAAGGACTAAATATAAATATATTGTAAATATATAAATAAATATATATATATTGATTGAAATTATTCCCGAATGAGTGAGCGTTCATGTTCAAAGGATTAGCATTTCAATTAATATAATTATCAACTGTGTAGTGACTGATTTTGTCTTTCCCGCCATTCTCAGTCCACACCCACTTCCCTTTATCCATCAAGCCGTCATATCGGTTTAGCCCACTAGGGAACCTCCCCCTATCATTTCCTTGTAACTATAACCGTTGTTTGTTTAAGCATTTCTGTGATTATTTAGTTAGCAAATCAATTATTAAGACAATTGGTGTATGGATGATTCATAGTAAAGGCTGGGTTCGTGCAGATAACCAACAATTTACAACATTTGTATTGAGACTAATGTGAGGTAAAGAATAATTCATTAATTAGAAGACTAATTGATCAGATTAAAATAAATAAAGAGTTATATTAGGAAAATTATAACTTTGTAATCTGAAGATTTTCATTGGTGCCCCAACTTCCTAGTTAATTACATTTACATAATTAGTTTGATCACATAATAATAAATACAGAGAATTGATTTGATAAAATAACAGTCTTCACTTTAATGATGACAAAGACATGACACCTTCTAATGTGACGAGCCCCGACGCTCCTCCCTCTTTTTCCTCTGCCCCGCTACAAAGTTTCTCCCTGCTGGCGGTCAATAAGTCCGAGGTGCTGAAGGAGCTCCTTAAACTTGACCCCAAAAAAACATCTGGGTCAGATGGTTTTGACCCTTTCTTCTTTAAGGTTGCTGCCCCTATCATTGCCAAGCCTATCTCTGACCTTTTTAGCCTGTCTCTCCTCTCTGGGGAGGTTCACATTGCTTGGAAGGCAGCCATGGTGCGTCCTTTATTTAAAGGGGGAGATCAAGCTAATCCCCCTTTAAATATAGGCCTATTTCGATATTGCCCTGTGTTTATCAAACGTGTTGGAAAAACGTGTCAATAATCAACTGACTGGCTTTGTTGATGTCTATAGGATTCTCTCTGGTATGCAATCTGGTTTCCGCTCAGGTTATGGATGTGTCACTACAACCTTAAATGGTCCTCAATGATGTCACCATTGCCCTTGATTCTAAGCAATGTTGTGCTGCTAGTTTTATTGACTTGGCCAAAGCTTTTGATACGGTAGACCGTTCCATTCTTATTGGTCGGCTAAGGAGTTTTGGTGTCTCCGAGGGGTCTTTGGCCTGGTTTGCTAACTACCTCTCTCACAGAATGCAGTGTATAAAGACAGAACATCTGCTGTCTCAGCCATTGCCTGTCACCAAGGGAGTACCCCAAGGCTCAATTCTAGRCAGCACTGTCTTCTCAATTTATATCAACAACATAGCTCAGGCAGTAGGAAGCTCTCTCATCCATGTATATGCAGATGATACAGTCTTATACTCAGCTGGCCCCTCACTGGATTTTGTGTTAAACTCTCTACCACAAAGCTTTCTTAGTGTCCAACAAGCATTCTCTGCCCTTAACCTTGTTCTGAACACCTCCAAAACAAAGGTCATGTGGTTTGGTAAGAAGAATGCCCCTCTCCCCACAGGTGTGAATACTACCTCTGAGGGTTTAGAGCTTGAGGTAGTCACCTCATACATGTACTTGGGAGAATGGCTAGACAGTACACTGTCCTTCGCTCAGCACACATCAAAGCTGCAGGTTAAATTTAAATCTAGACCTGGTTTCCTCTATTGTAATCGCTCCTCTTTCACCCCAGCTGCCAAACTAACCCTGATTCAGATGATCATCCTACCCATGCTAGATTACGGAGACATAATTTATAGATCGGCAGGTAAGGGTGCTCTCGAGCGGCTAGATGTTCAGATTTGCCAGCAATTCTCCTTATAGGACACATCACTGCGCTCTATATTCTTCTCTAAACTGGTCATTACTGTATACCCGTCGCAAGACCCACTGGTTGATGCTTATTCAAACTGGACAGTTTTATCTCAATATCTTCATTCAAAGACTCAATCATGGACACTCTGACAGTTGTGGCTGCTTTGCGTGATGTATTGTTGTCTCTACCTTCTTGCCCTTTGTGCTGTTGTCTGTGCCCAATAATGTTTGTACCATGTTTTGTGCTGCTACCCTGTTGTGCTCCTGCCATGTTGTATTGCTAGCATGTTGTTGTCATGTTGTGTTGCTACCATGTTGTATTGTCATGTGTTTCTGTCATGCTATGTTATTGTCTTAGGTGTAATAAATACCATTTAAAATAACACAAGCATATTGCTATTACATTGTTATAACTAACTTCTTTCAAAACAGGGTTTCTCACAAACTCATAAGCAGATACTGAGACCCACACACACCCAGAGACAGATGGCTGGCACAGACCTTTCATAAACACTGATAAGAAAAGGGTGCTTGGTTCTGCATTTCACGAGATACTGAGACACACACACACCCAAGGACAGAGGGCTGAGGCAAACCTTTCATAAAAACTGATAAAACAGGAACGTCTACGCACACACAAAATCTCCTGTTTTAGCTGAACATTTCACAGAGACACACAGATATGTCAAA